>NC_042619.1:24991965-25098173 GCF_901001135.1 Rhinatrema bivittatum
GAGGTTTCTAATCCATCTAATCTGCTGCCGTATACCTTTCAACCTGTCGCCATATCCAGGGAGACGAGATCCTGCAACAGAGGTGCTGCTTTTTGGTTGCAGTGGCTTGCAAGCTATACTTCCTATTTTAGGGTTAGCCCTATCTGTGGACAGGGGAGTCCTGGTTCATGCAGTGATTGTTCCATTTACTTGACCCCATGCTGTCTGGGGGGGAGTATATGCTGTCATGGTTGAGGTAGTAATACCTAAGCCAGGTTTGGGACAGTCTGTTCTAAGATTGCCCTTGCCCTGCCCTGGTGCCCTTAGTTTCCAGGCTGGTGAAGGAATCCTGTTTTGACAGGGGTTTGTACTTGTGGCATCCCAGATTCCTGTCCTAGTGGGAGTGCTCTGGATTTCTTCCCTGTTGAATTCACTCTCTCAGCTGTTCCAAGCAGGCTGAGGGCTCTATCTCAGAGGGTAACTCCCTACTGGAATCAGCAGTGAGTTTTTGCTTGGTGTCATACAACCTAGCAACTTGTGCTTACCCTGGCAGTCCAGCAGTCTGCCTCCTGTTTGCTCCTTCCAACTTCCAGTTGGAATTTCAGGGGGATGAGGGGAAAAGCTAAGTGGTATACCTGCAGGAAAGAGACTACTTTTCCCCTATAATTTTGCCCAGCTCTGGTCATGCTCCCTTTGCTTTTCTTACATCATTAGGTTGCCCAAAGTGTCTTCCTTCTCACCTGAACTATCCTGTAAACAGGATGGATAGCCCTGCCCTTGACAGGGTGCAGTGTGGGTGAGCTTCAGACCTAAATCTCCCTGCTTGGTGGTTTGGGCTAGCGATCCCATTCAGGGATTGCCTTTCATCCCTTGAAACTCTTGATGTTGTCCTGCTGGTCAGCTTTGTCTGGCGCTTTGGCACACAGGGTCTCATAGACCCTTCCATTGATATTCTTCCAAGCGTTGCTTGGGTTTTCTGCCCATTATACCTGTTAGCCAAACATGGGGCATGCTTCTGCAGCTGCATTCTGTCCTGATGTCAGTGGGCCTCAGTTTTCTTCTCGGTGTTACAAGACCCGAAAAACCAACTGGGGCTAGAGAACTCCCTGAAAGAAACCGCAGTTTTCGTCCAAAAGTCCTTCTCTTGTTTACATCTCTAGACTTTTTCCTGTATCCAGGAGGTTCTAAACCTACTGTAGTCGGGATTTACTGATCCGAAACTCTTCTTGTAATGTTATCCGTGATATGGATTATGTTGGCATTTGCAGCATTCACCTGTCTTAAGTGCCTCTGCTATGCATTGGGGGTTTTCTGTCTTTTTCTGTGTTTTTTTTTTTCTTTGTAGAACCCAACTCTTTTCTCACCTAGACCCCTTATTGGTTAGCTGCTCATAGGCAAAAGGAACGGTGGTTTCAACACGGTGTGATTTCCTACTCTGTCCTTCTTGGACAGCCTATAGTTGGGATTCACCCATGTGAGGACTACATCCTGTGCTTGTCCTCAGAAAGCAGAGTTGCTTACCTGTAACAGGTATTGTCTGAGGACAGCAGGATTAGTCCTCATGAAACCAACCCGCTTCCCCTGGAGCTGGTTTCTCCATGTATTAATTATATTATAGACTGAGGGACTTTGCCTACCAGGGTGATGACCACAGCTGCACAGCTCAGTAAGGCATGTTTGATCTCGAATTTGATCTTTCAATGTTACGTGCTGGGCTTCATCAGATGTCACCCATGTGTGAAGACTCCTGTCTTCAAAGATCACCTGTTACAGGTAAGCAACTCTACATTTTCTGTAGATAGGCTGAATTAGCCATACTAAATATTCATCCACCTCATTGGAGAGTTGACTGACTAGCCAGAGTTTGCTCTAAAATTGACTGAGGGGGATTCACAAGGCAATGCATAAGAATTCTCACATGCTCAGAGAAAAATCTCTACTAGCTGAGGTCTTTTTGGTTTTGCAGGGTATCACCTCATCATGCTAATTTGGTCTATGGGAAAACAGTTTAAAACTTGCTTTATAATGTAAAGTTTCCAAACATGTTATAACCTTTACCTAACAACCTTTTTGCATTTGTCTTGAATTAGAAACAAATTGCTGGGAAGGGTCCTAGCCTTAAATTGATACGTCAGGTTCACCATGAGATGACAGGTCTAAGAGCACTGATTTTCTGCTGGGAGAATCTTCCTTTGTGCAACCATAAGGCAAATTCTTGTTAAGATGGTTAGATGCATCCCCCTACACAATGTGGGTCATGGGCTGTGCTTCTAAGAGTCCACAGTCTTGAACCCTTCTTGCCATATAAAATAAAACTGGATATTTTAGTTAACATGTAGATGGGTATATTGGTATCAAAATGGATGAAGAGGGCAGAGGACTCATTGTAATGGCTAGATTTTAAAAGGTGTAAATGACTTGCTTTGTCTTAATCTCATTTCAGTGGGGGAGCCAATCACCGTTCCTAAGATTGAAGATCCAACTTGGAAAGAAGTAGATGTCTATCACAGCATGTATGTGGAGTCTCTGGTTAAACTCTTCGACAAGTACAAGATGAAGTTCGGCATCCCGGAAACAGAGATCCTGGAAGTCCGCTAATAGACTGTGTGCACAGTGGTTCACCGGCAGCTCTTTAGGAACTAGTATCTAAGATTTAGTATCTGGATAGGCACGTCCTTTTCGACTTACCTTAAGATGTGAGCTGTTAAAATATTCAACTAGCAGACCTTTATTGTGTCGAATTTATCCTGTGTGAACTGACATTCCAGAGCAGGAGAGATGTATCATCCTCTGTACTGCACGTTTTAATGCCACCTCTCCCTTTTTTTTTTTTTTAAAGCAATAGAATTATTGTAAGTTCGTAAGTTTCAAGTCTTGCCAGCCAGCAGCTCTGGAAGAGCTAGACAGGACCCATTTTTAACAAACTACTAAAGCACTTACTTGAATGTGATCAGTGTTGTAATTTAAGCTCCACAAGGAGAACTGCCTTTGTAGGTTTCAACATTACCTGTCTTGTTTCCAAAGGGGGAGGGAAGGATGTGAAAATCTTATTTTTTCTGCTAGAAGTCTATCCTGTTTTACCTCTCCTTGGGACCTTCTGCTTCCAAGAAAATAGGAGCCTTATTTTTCTGAGACATCAAATCAGTTCATCTTAAACTTTCTGCAAAGAATTCTCTTTCATGTAAAATGCCTCACTGTTGTGGCAGTGTTAGGAGTCTTAACACGCTGCAGTTTTCTCAAGTTTGTTAATGAATTGGTGCCCTCTCAGTTGTCATATAGACAGGCTAAAGGTTGAAAAGGCCTGGAGGCTGAGCGATCCTGGCAGTGCCAGAGTCTGATCTGACAAAAAGTAGTTCTGGTACTGGCTGTTGCAATTTCTACAAATATTACATTGTGTTGTAGTATTTGAGCAGCAATTTAAACTTGATTCTTTAATTTTAGTATGGGTATGTATTTTAGTGCTCTCTTCCTTTTTCAGTTCAGTAATATAAGGGAATGGTTTGGCAGGGGAAAAAAACTGCATACCCTACTCATAACACTTAATGGGAGAAGGCAAATCTTTTATATTGGTACACATGGTAAGACTTTGGGGAAGGAGGGAAAAACAATTCTGGTTCACACTTAATAAAAATTTTACTGTAAACTGGGCCTTGAGTTCAAGTAGCACAAGGGCGATTCTATAGAAAAGCCCCCTTAAAGCACAAGCAATGCAATTTTGGTGACTTGCCCCATGTTTTTTCTAATTTTGTATGTATGAGTTGGAAGCCAGAAAGCATGTAATATAAAGGTCATGTCACTCTTCACCTTTTTTTCCCCCCATAAATTTTATATTTTTCCTAACTTTTTGTCCCTGCTGTTCCAACTATTCCGAAATTTCATTAATCTGTAAGCTTGGATACTACATTATGTATGTCTGGGCAAAGAGGATGTGGCAGGCTGATATGAGAGCAGTACTTATAAAAACAAAAGTGATAGTATTGGGAGGTGCAATTATTTGAATGTGATAAAAAGCAAAATGTATAGAATTTTGATTAGCAATGCTTCTGTATTAATCTGTCAATTGAATGTAAAATGACCTGCACAAGCTATACATTTGACTTTTTAAACATTTCACAAATGTTTACATGAATGTTGATAGTGCTTATAGTGAGATTATACTGAAGGTATAGTTTCAGATTGCACTACTTGCATGAGTAATTTTACCTGTTCAGTAGTTAATTGTTGAGTAACAGATCTACAGTGTGCCTTGTAACATTCATAGAATGTTGCATCCTATGGAAGAAAAATCACCTTTCATGATTACCAAAATACTGTACTATATATTTTGCACAGGTTTATGGAAATAAACTTCAATAAAAATTGACTTCTTTGAATATCATTTGGGCTTAGTACTTACCCTCCAATTACAATAAGCATCACCTATCATGAATCTTTTATATTTTGAACACTTAGGGCTAGATGTACTTGGTGTTTTCCCCATAGACACAGAAGTGGGTTGAAACCATGGAGTATATCAGCCTCTTTGTGTAATGGAGAAGTAAGGTATCTTAGATGCAGGCTATGGTGTGATGTTTAGCCTAGTTTCCTACAGGGACATTGGACTTAGAAATCATTTTTGTTGCCCCAACATACCCAATATTTTTTAAATCATTCATTCAGATTTAATTATTTTTTTGCATCATAAATATAGATGTCTGCAATGTACAACATTTAGTGTAATATATTGCTACCAGTCTAGAATCTGCTGGCCATTATAAGAGTACATTCCAAAATCCAACAGCCCAAATTCCAGTCAGCTTATAACTAGTGAATCTCTGCCCTGCTCTGTTCCCTCCTTCCTCCCACAGCTACAGGAAATTCTGCCACTCTACCTCCAAGGAACAAATTGACATGTTTTTGCTTTTTCTCCAAGCAGGATGGCAATCCTTACAAGTGGGTAACATCTGATGGCGCCTGGCCTAAAACTTCTGTCAGTTTCTAGAACTTTAACTGTGCCTCACTGGGCATGTGCAGCATGCCCATTATACCATGCATCTATGTGGGGCCCCTTCTATGGCGCCCACCAGTTATGGATTCTAATGCCTATTTTCTGTGGAAATTTTAAGTCTGGCAGGAATTGTTCATCATAGGGCCTGTGGTTTTTCTACTTTTTCAGGTGTAGTTTTTTTTGGCCATGCTTGAGTGGTACACCAAGAGGCATTGATCTCTTGTTGCCATGGAGCCATTGTTTTGCTTTGTAGACTCACGTCATGGATAAGTTTTAAACAATGTCCTTGGTGTGACAGGATCATGTCTCACAGATCCCCCATTAAATGTATCCTGTACCTAGGGTATCTCATGATGTCCCAGGGTGACATCTGTCAACGACACCTGGGGAATGTTGGTCCCAATTTGAGCTTATGGAAAAGCACTTCAGGTACTATAAGAGCAGCTCTACAGGTTAAAAGTGAGGCGAAAGAGGCTACTTCAGCCAAACAATCCCTCAAAATTGGAAGAAAGGATCCATCTGAAGACAATAGGATAAAAAGCATTGTCAAGTTAAGTGTAAAACATTGATAAGACAGGTGGAGAGAATTTGAAATGAAGTTGGCCATAGAGACAAAAACTCATAAATTTTTTAAATATATCCGAAGCAAGAAACCTGTGAGGGAGTCTGTTGGACCATTAGATGACAGAGGGGTTAAAGGGGCTCTTAGATAAGGCCATTGCAGAAAGACTAAATTAACGCTTTGGCTTCCGTGTTTACAATGAGGATGTTGGGGAGATACCAGTTCCTGAGATGGTTTTCAAGGGTGATGAGTCAGATGAACTGAATGAAATCACTGTGAACCTGGAAGATGTAGTAGGCCAGATTGACAAACTAAAGTAGCAAATCACCTGGACTGGATGGTATGCATCCTAGGGTACTGAAGGAACTCAAAAATGAAATTTCTGATCTATTAACATTTGTAACCTATCATTAAAATCATCCATTATACCTGAAGACTGGAGGTGGCCAGTGTAACCCCAATATTTAAAAAAGGCTCCAGGGGCGATCCAGGTAGCTATAGAGCAGTGAGCCTGACTTCAGTGCTGGGAAAAATAGTGGAAACTATTCTCAAGATCAAAATCGTAGAGCATATTGAAAGACATGGTTCAACAAAACACAGTCAACATGGATTAACCCAAGGGAAGTCTTGCCTAACAAATCTGCTTCATTTTTTTTGAAGGGGTTAATAAACATGTGGATAAAGGTGAACTGGTAGATGTAGTTTATTTGGATTTTCAGAAGGCGTTTACAAAGTCCCTCATGAGAGGCTTCTAAGAAAGCTAAAAAGTCATGGGATAAGAGGCGATGTCCTTTCATGGATTACAAACTGGTTAAAGACAGAAACAGGATTAAATGGTCAATTTTCTCAGTGGAAAGGGTAAACAGTGGAGTGCCGCAGGGATCTGTACTTGGACCGGGCTTTTCAAAATATATATAAATGATCTGGAAAGGAATACGAGTGAGGTTATCAAATTTGCAGATGATACAAAATTATTCACAGTAGTTAAATCACAAGTGGATGGTGATAATACAGGAGGACCTTGCAAGACTGGAAGATTGGGCATCCAAATGGCAGATGAAATTAATGTGGACAAGTGCAAGGTGTTGCATATAGGGAAAATAACCTTTGCTGTAGTTACATGATATTAGGTTCCATATTAGGAGCTACCACCCAGGAAAAAGATCTAGGCATCATAGTGGATATACTTTAAAATCGTCGGCTCAGTGTGCTGCAGCAATTAAAGCAAACATTATTAGGAAGGGAATGGTTAATAAAACAGAAAATGTCATAATGCCTCTATAGCTCCATGGTGAGACTGCACCTCTAATACCGTGTACAATTCTGGTTGCTGCATCTAAAAAAAAAAAGATATAGTTGCAATGGAGAAGGTACAGAGAAGGGCAACAATGATAAAGGGGATGGAACAGCTCCCCTATGAAGAAAGGCTGAAGAGGTTAGGGCTGTTCAGCTTGGAGAAGAGACAGTTGGGGGGGGAAGATATGATAGAGGTTTTTAAAAATCATGAGAGGTCTTGAACGAGTAGATGTGAATTGGTTATTTACACTTTCAAATAGGACAAGGAGGCATTCCATGAAGTTAGCAAGTAGCACATTTAACTAATCGGAGAAACTTTTTCACTCAACGCACAATAAAGCTCTGGAATTTGATGCCAGAGGATGTGGTTGTGCAGTTGTGTAGATGGGTTCAAAAAAGGTTTGGATGAGTTCTTAGAAGTCCATTAACTGCTATTAATCAAGTTTACTTAGAGAATAGCCTCTGCTATTAATTGCAGCAGTAGCATGGGATCTTCTTAGTGTATGGGTAATTGTCAGGTTCTTGTGGCCTGGTTTGGCCTCTGTTGGAAACAGGATGCTGGGCTTGATGGACCCTTGGTCTGACCCAGCATGGCAATTTCTTATGTTCTTAAAGTGGTCCCATGGAGAGCTTATCTCTATGCAGTCCCAGGAGCTTTATCAGTCTCCAGGGGACCATGTCTGCCAATAATACACCGAGTTCCCAAGCTATGGCTTCCTCTTATCTCCAGTCAGTGTTGGCATCAACAATCTTTGAGTAGGATAGGAAGATACAGCAGGCCTTGGAGAAAGGGAAATGAAGCATAAAAGGCATCTGTGTCAATGCAGACCAATGTCCAGCCACTGCTCATGTTCCTTGCAGCTGCCTTGGTAGCAGCATCAGACACCAGTTCCGAGAACCGAGAGGAGGAAGCTTCTCCAAGCTGCCAGAGCTCCTCTGTTTCCAGTTCTCAACAGCCAAGTTTCATTACTCAGAGACCTAGTCTGAGATGGGCACTTTCTGGTAGGGATGTGAATCGTTTTCCATATCGTCTTAACGATAGAAATCGTGTGGCAGGGCAAGAAAATCGTCTTAGGCACGATTTTTTAGTTAAAAAATCGTTAAAAATCGTTTTTTTCCGATTAGTGCGCACTAACTCGAGTTAGTGCGCACTAACGGGAGTTAGTGCGCACTAACTGGGAGTTAGTGCGCACTAACTGAAAATGATACAATTTGACACTTTTCAGGTCAGTTAAGGTCGTTTAGGAATGAATATATATTTCCTATGGCTGCCCTCTTATTTATTCATGTTACCAAGTTTCCTACTGACAGTATATGGGGGATGGGAAATGGAAACAGTTGGTAGCTTGACAAAACAAGAATGTGATCAGTCAATGTGACTAGAAACTTGTGCCTAACCCTGATACCAGGGGTATTGTGATCTTCCTGCACACAGTGCCCTATCCCTATTAATACCAGGAGTGTTGTGATCTTCCGGCACACAGTGCCCTATCCCTAATACCAGGGGTGTTGTGATCTTCCTGCACACAGTGCCCTATTCTGATACTGGGGGTGTTGTGATCTTCCTGCACACAGTGCCCTATTCCTGATACCGGGGGTGTTGTGATCTTCTTGCACACATCCCGGTATCAGGGATAGGGCACTGCATGCAGGAAGATCACAACACTCCTGGTATTAATAGGGATAGGGCACTGCATGCAGGAAGATCACAACACTCCTGGTATTAATAGGGATAGGGCACTGCATGCAGGAAGATCACAACACCCCTGGTATCAGGGATAGGGCACTGTGTGCAGGAAGATCACAATACCCCGGAGGAGTGAGGGTCAGGCAGCTCCCCCCTGTCTGTGAAGCCAGCCTCTCACTAGTAATGCAGGGAGGGAGCTGTCTCAGACTTCACCATCCTCCCCCCCCCCCCTTACCCACACACATTCACTAGCTGGGACATGGGGGAAGTCAGGAGTGAGGGTCAGGCAGCTCCCCCCTGTCTGTGAAGCCAGCCTCTCACTAGTAATGCAGGGAGGGAGCTGTCTCAGACTTCACCATCCACCCCCCCCCCCCCTCACCCACACACCATTCACTAGCTGGGACATGGGGAAGTCAGGAGTGAGGGACAGGCAGCTCCCCCCTGTCTGTGAAGCCAGCCTCTCACTAGTAATGCAGGGAGGGAGCTGTCTCAGACTTCACCATCCTCCCCCCCCCCCCCCCACCCACACACCCTTCACTAGCTGGGACATGGGGGAAGTCAGGATGAGGGTCAGGCAGCTCCCCCCTGTCTGTGAAGCCAGCCTCTCACTAGTAATGCAGGAGGGAGCTGTCTCAGACTTCACCATCCTCCCCCCCCCCCCTCACCCACACACCATTCACTAGCTGGGACATGGGGGAAGTCAGGAGTGAGGGTCAGGCAGCTCCCCCCTGTCTGCGAAGCCAGCCTCTCACTAGTAATGCAGGAGGGAGCTGTCTCAGACTTCACCATCCTCCCCCCCCCCCCTCACCCACACACCATTCACTAGCTGGGACATGGGGGAAGTCAGGAGTGAGGGTCAGCAGCTCCCCCCTGTCTGTGAAGCCAGCCTCTCACTAGTAATGCAGGGAGGGAGCTGTCTCAGACTTCACCATCCTCCCCCCCCCCCCCTCACCCACACACCATTCACTAGCTGGGACATGGGGGAAGTCAGGAGTGAGGGTCAGGCAGCTCCCCCCTGTCTGTGAAGCCAGCCTCTCACTAGTAATGCAGGGAGGGAGCTGTCTCAGACTTCACCATCCTCCCCCCCCCCCCTCGCCCACACACCATTCACTAGCTGGGACATGGGGGAAGTCAGGAGTGAGGGTCAGGCAGCTCCCCCTGTCTGTGAAGCCAGCCTCTCACTAGTAATGCAGGAGGGAGCTGTCTCAGACTTCACCAACCTCCCCCCCCCCCCCTCACCCACACACCATTCACTAGCTGGGACATGGGGGAAGTCAGGAGTGAGGGTCCAGCTCCCCCTGTCTGCGAAGCCAGCCTCTCACTAGTAATGCAGGGAGGGAGCTGTCTCAGACTTCACCATCCTCCCCCCCCCCCCTCACCCACACACCATTCACTAGCTGGGACATGGGGGAAGTCAGGAGTGAGGGTCAGGCAGCTCCCCCCTGTCTGTGAAGCCAGCCTCTCACTAGTAATGCAGGGAGGGAGCTGTCTCAGACTTCACCATCCTCCCCCCCCCTCACCCACACACCATTCACTAGCTGGGACATGGGGGAAGTCAGGAGTGAGGGTCAGGCAGCTCCCCCTGTCTGCGAAGCCAGCCTCTCACTAGTAATGCAGGGAGGGAGCTGTCTCAGACTTCACCATCCTCCCCCCCCCCCCCCCCACCCACCCACACACTAAGCTGGGACATGGGGGAAGTCAGGAGTGAGGGTCAGGCAGCTCCCCCCTGTCTGTGAAGCCAGCCTCTCACTAGTAATGCAGGGAGGGAGCTGTCTCAGACTTCACCATCCTCCCCCCCCCCCTCACCCACACACCATTCACTAGCTGGGACATGGGGGAAGTCAGGAGTGAGGGTCAGGCAGCTCCCCCCTGTCTGTGAAGCCAGCCTCTCACTAGTAATGCAGGGAGGGAGCTGTCTCAGACTTCACCATCCTCCCCCCCCCCCCCCCCCACACACCATTCACTAGCTGGGACATGGGGAAGTCAGGAGTGAGGGTCAGGCAGCTCCCCCCTGTCTGTGAAGCCAGCCTCTCACTAGTAATGCAGGGAGGGAGCTGTCTCAGACTTCACCAACCTCCCCCCCCCTCACCCACACAACCATTCACTAGCTGGGACATGGGGGAAGTCAGGAGTGAGGGTCAGGCAGCTCCCCCCTGTCTGCGAAGCCAGCCTCTCACTAGTAATGCAGGGAGGGAGCTGTCTCAGACTTCACCATCCTCCCCCCCCCCCTCACCCACACACCATTCACTAGCTGGGACATGGGGGAAGTCAGGAGTGAGGGTCAGGCAGCTCCCCCCTGTCTGTGAAGCCAGCCTCTCACTAGTAATGCAGGGAGGGAGCTGTCTCAGACTTCACCATCCTCCCCCCCCCCCTCACCCACACACCATTCACTAGCTGGGACATGGGGGAAGTCAGGAGTGAGGGTCAGGCAGCTCCCCCCTGTCTGTGAAGCCAGCCTCTCACTAGTAATGCAGGGAGGGAGCTGTCTCAGACTTCACCATCCTCCCCCCCCCTCACCCACACACCATTCACTAGCTGGGACATGGGGGAAGTCAGGAGTGAGGGTCAGGCAGCTCCCCCCTGTCTGTGAAGCCAGCCTCTCACTAGTAATGCAGGGAGGGAGCTGTCTCAGACTTCACCATCCTCCCCCCCCCCCCCCCTCACCCACACACCATTCACTAGCTGGGACATGGGGAAGTCAGGAGTGAGGGTCCGGCAGCTCCCCCCTGTCTGTGAAGCCAGCCTCTCACTAGTAATGCAGGGAGGGAGCTGTCTCAGAGTTCACCATCCTCCCCCCCCCCCTCACCCACACACCATTCACTAGCTGGGACATGGGGAAGTCAGGAGTGAGGGTCAGGCAGCTCCCCCCTGTCTGTGAAGCCAGCCTCTCACTAGTAATGCAGGGAGGAGCTGTCTCAGACTGGTATCAGGGTTAGGGCACTGTGTGCAGGAAGATCACAACCCTCCTGGTATTAATAGGGATAGGGCACTGTAAGAGATGACTGTAGTAGATTGAATAAAGATCTGATGTTTCTGCTCTGCTCTCCTCACACCAAACAAAACACACACAAGCAGAGAAGGCCCTTCTTACAAAGCTGAGCTAGTGAGTTAAGTAGGGGAAAAGTAAACATACTGGTGCCAGGTGGCTACTTAAAAATACACTTACCAACAATCAATTACATATATTGAACTGTGTACAGTTCCAGCCAGGACCACCTTTCTAAAATGCACAGTGATTGGCAAATTCAACATGCACTAGCATTTCAGGTGCCTGCTAACAAAAATAATAAAACAAACAAGTTCTAGTCACGTGAGTGCTGATCATTACCATTACTTTTTTGTCAAGCTTCCAACTGTTCATTTCACATCCCCCCAACCATATTGGTACATCATAGATAAGAGCACAAGCAGCCAATAGGAATACTACATACATATTCATTCCTAAGTGACCTTTACTGACCTGGGAAGTGTGAACACTTTGTTTCATTTTCTGTTGGTGTTCGTTAGTTTCCAGTTCCATTTCCCATCCCCCACCATCCCCCTCAGTGGTAACCCTGGTAACCTCAATAGATAAGAGGCAGCCAGCCAATAGGAACACATATTCATTCCTAACTGACCTTCAGTGACCTGGAAAGTGTTTATTTGTATCATTTTCAGTTAGTGCGCACTAAATCGAGTTAGTGCGCACTAACGGGGAGTTAGTGCGCACTAACTCGAGTTGTGCGCACTAACACGATTTAACGATTTTTAACGATAAATCGTTAGAATTTCTATTGTATCGTGTTCTATAACGATTTAAGACGATATAAACATTATCGGACGATAATTTTTTAATCGTTGAAAAACGATTCACATCCCTACTTTCTGGGCCTTTGGCACTGGCATACAAGTTGGGTTATGACTGTACTCTGGGGTACAGCAGCAAAGCTTGAGATGTCTGAAGAGAAAGCATCAAGTCTCCCCTCTCCTTTGCCAGATTCGTGCAGAGAATGGCAGAAGCCATTCAATTTCCTTTGGAGGATGAGACCAGAAACAAGATGCTGGACATCCTCCAGTCTGTGCAGCCTTCCAAGGAGACTGGGAGTCCCAGTATATGAGCATCTTCAGCAGGTGCAGATAAGGATGTAGGAAAACACCCTCTATGGTTCCTGAGATTGCCTGCAGGCATGTGCCCTGAGATCAGGAACATTTCAGACATGCTATGCATGGGAGAGAGCGTGACGGCAGTGGTGGCACAGATCTGTGAAGACTGCAATTCTTCAGCACTCCAGACCCAACATCCTCTAAGGAAGTATCTGAATATGGGGCTGAAGAAGGCACCATCCTTTGGTCCTGTGCACAACAGTCCTATCCATGCCACTTGAGGCGGCAAAAGCCATAGCAAGCACCCTAGCCAAATATGGGATGAGATTTAGACATTATTGCAGAATCCAGTACCCAGTACCCATGCCAGAAGACTTCTGTCAGAGGTCGGTTGAGATTTTATGTAAACAGTTGGTCCACTTTAACTTCAGACTTGTGGATCCTCAGCATAAAAAAAGGGGTACAGACTACATCTATTAGGTATCCCTCCAGACCCTGATAGGGGAAGGAATTGCTTCTGAAGGCGTTCTTGTTCCTCTTGGAGATCAGTGTGGTTGAGCTCTTTCCACCAGGGGAAAGAGGGTGGGGATTTTTACTAAGTACTTCTGATTCCAAAGAAAACAGGACTCCTCTGTCCCAGCTTAGACTTAAAGTCCTTGAACAAGCTTCTGAAAAAAGGAAATGTTCAGTGGTTTCACTAGGCACCTTCCCTTTTTGGCAAAAAGAGGACTGGCTGTATTCTGTATCTCAAGGATGCTCACATCAATGTTGACCTGTCTCTTCGAGTATCAGGTGCTGCCTTTCAGCCTATTGAAAGCCAAATGTCTTGCTGTGGTAGTGCATATCTGTCTACAAATTGGGGCTGCATGTTTTCCTTCTACCTGGATGATTGGCTGGTCAAGAGCATCAAACCATCAGCTGCTAGAGTTTATCAGAGCACTGCTAGACATGATTTGGGCAAGAGCCTGCCTTCCAAAGTGGAGAGAATTCAAGAGTCAGCTTGGGACATGATAAGGTGGTGGGGCCTCATGGCTTCTGCAGTCTATGGTTAGAGTAGTGGGCTGTGAACCAGAGAAGTCAGGATTCATTTCATCCTCGATTGACTCGGGTACAGTCTTACTGGTTCATTCATCAAAATGTTATTCATAATGCATGGTACTAATGCAAATTTTTGGAAGGGTGGGATCAAGGAGGAGTTTGGGTAGGATTTAGTTAAATGAGGGGTATTATTGCATGGTTTTAACACCAGAAATAACTAATCTTCTTTTTTTCTTGGTGTTAGGCTGTGAGAGATGCTTGAAATGGCCATAACACAATTCACAATAAATTTTGGAATTGCATTTTGGCCATTTCTGGGCAGGGAGAAGGGGGGGTGGGGTGGGGAGAGAGAGGAGTGCACCTCTGGGGAGGACCTCAATGTGTCACCTATTTATCTCTCTATAGGAGGGTCTTCTAATAGGTCTAGGTGAGGCGGTAGTAGTGGTTTAGGGGCCAGTTTCTTGATGGAATCTACCATCAAGCTAGGGTGAGAGAACATAGTACAAAATTTCATCTTTGTGAGACTTTCCTCACCGCAAATGTCAAATCTTCACCAAGGTGTACGGTGCTGTTTGTAGGTCTCTACATGTGCAACTGGCCCCTAAACCACCACTAATGCCTCACCTTGACCTATTAGAAGGCCCTCCTATAGAGATAAATAGGTGAACAGTGAGGCCCTCCCCAGAGTGTGTCCTATCTCCCTCTCGAAAAATAGGGATTAGCGCAGGATGCATTTTACTTGGCGCACTCTGCTCTAATACAGACACCCCCCTTTTTGTTATGATGGGTGTTATCAAGGAGTTAGTAACAGTTTTTGATGAACTGGTCTGAAGCGTTAACAGAATGGGGTAGATTTTAAAAATTTGCGCGATCGTGTACTTTTGTTCGCGTACCAGGCGCGAACAAAAGTACACTGGATTTTATAAGATGCGTGCGTATCTTATAAAATCCAGGGTCGGCGCGCACAAGGGGGTGCACATTTGTGCAACCTGCGCGTGCCGAGCCCAGTGCGCGCTGCCTGTTCCCTCCGAGGCCGCTCCGATTTCAGAGCGGCCTCGGAGGGAACTTTCCTTCGCCCTCCCCCCACCTTTCCCCTCCCTTCCCCTACCTAACCCCCCCCCCTTACCTTTGTTGGCAGATTTACGCCTGCTAAAAGCAGACTTAAATCTGCACGCGCCAGCAGGCTGCTGGCGTGCCATCACCCGACGCGGGGGCTGGTCTGGAGGCCTTGACCACGCCCCCGGGCTGGTGCCACGCCCCTGGGCCCACCCCCAAAACGCTGCACCATGCCCCCGAAACGCTGCGTCATTTCGGGAACGCCCCTGACATGCCCCCCTCCCCGCCCCTTTTATGAAGCCCCGGGACTTACGCGCGTCCTGGCGGCCTATGCAAAATAGGCCACCAGGACGCGCGTAAGGCATTTAAAATTCACCCCAATATATATATATAAAAAAAGACTCCCTTCGCATGTCTCCATATACTGAAAACAGCCATGGTGCCCTGAGGCTCCATTATGTAAGCCACTCACGCTCTGTAGGACAGCATCCACATCACACAGTGGCTCAATTACCTGTCCTGGTGACAAAACAATGCCAATCTGATCAGAGGCATACCTTTCCAAATTTCTAACCAAGGATACATCCGAGTTTGGGTAGGGTGGGGGAGGAAGCCCATTAGAGGGGTTCTGCCCTCAAGGCCTTTAATCTTCATAAGATAAATTTCCCAGAGCTAAGGGCAGTTTGGTATGCTCCATAGGCTTCTCAGAAATTAGGAACCAACACCGTGCTCCTGGTCCAAACTGATGATCATATAGCAATGTATTACCAAGCAGCGAGGCACAGGATCATACCGCCTACAGCTGGAGACTGTCCAAATGTGGGACTGGGCCCATATTTCAGGATGATCCGTGGGGGTCGCATCTGTCAGGCAAGGAAAATGTCCTTGTGAATGGACTAAGCCCCTGCAACCACACAACCGGCCCCCGGTCTGGGGGATAGCAAACCCGTTATTCTTAAGAGTGGGGCACACCTGGGGTAGATCTTTTAAGTCTTTCTCAAACAGGAAGGTGACATTCCAAAACAGCATGCTCCCCTGCCTTTAAAGTGGCTATAAAAGACAAAATATGAAAAATGTCCCAAGGGCCTTTGGCACAGGTAAAAAACAAAACGAAAAACCCAGCCACTTTCCCAGTAAAACTACAATTAAAATTGTGATATTCTCTTTCAAATAGATCTTCAATATGGCTATGAGCGAGAAGCCTGAAGCTTATGCATGAAGGGACAGAATCTCAATCTCAGCCCTGCACCTCCGGTTCTGTAACTCACACTTTGGCAGGCATAGAAATTTCTCATACAATGGATCTTAGATGTTTCCCCTTACAACTATAATCTTAAATCCAGCCCTTCCTGTATGGAAAAAAACAGGCTGTACTCACAGAAGCTACATGTTAGCAGAGTATCTCACCTCGGTCACAGATGCAGAACGAGGACAGACCCTCACCAAATACAGAATAAAGTGACCATAAAGTATAAACAAGTATAAGACAAGACCGCTGCCCCAAAAAATGTAAACAAAAACTCAAGACATGGCTATTCAAACAAGCCTATAACTAAATCCTATCAATAAACATACGGCCTCCACACCTAAGCTCCCTTTCCCTCTCACAACCTCCTCTTTCCCCCCCCCCCCCTTATACCCACCATCATCCTGCCCCTCCTCCCCCCCTCTGTATCATACGCATTTTCTATGTACCCTGTACAGTTAAATATAAACACTATATACTAGTCCACAGTTTCTAAATATTTTGTTTTAATCCATGTTACAATTACCATATATGTTAACCTATGTTACAAATACCTTTTATATTATTCTTATTCTATGTTCCCTGTAAAGCAAGTTATGCTGCATTAATGTTCTATGTAAACCGGTATGATGTTCCCAACGAATATCGGTCTATAAAAATTGTTAAATAAACAAACAAACAGAAATTGTGCATACCAGTAAATATCTCCTGGAAAAATAAGGCTTTTAGTGATTTATGATAGGTTTTAATATTGAAAACAGAGTGCAGGTCATTTGGCTCAGTGTTCCACATAACGAGGGCCAATGCCAGAAAAAGCCCACCCTGGCCTCTCCCTGCCCTCACCCCCACCCCCACCCCCACCCTTCATTCTAACTCGGTGGCAAAAGTGGTTTTCCTTTCTGATTAGACTATGATTTGATCAGAGCCCTACCCAATTCTGCATTTTTACTAAGATCTTTTAATGCATAAACGAAAGCTGTGCAGGAGCCCATGGTGCTTCAGTGTTCGCTCTAGGCCCGCTCTTTATCAAGCCGTCGGCTTTGAATACAATTAAATGGTGTTGTCAAATTAAGTTTACATGAGTTTTGCACCACTGCCTTCCCCTTTGAAAAGAATAGGACTTATTTTTTTTATTGGTTAAATATGGCACAAGCGTTTTCATCTATGAGCTCTACACCACAAGATTCTGCTGTCCCCAAATAGGAAACTACTGGGTGGGTTCTCAACCCTGTCCTGGGGACCCCCCCAGCCAGTCGGGTTTTCAGGATATCCACAATGAATATGCATGAGAGAAAATTTGCATACACTGCCTCCATAACATGCAAATTTTCTCTCATGCATATTCATTGTGGATATCCTGAAAACCCGATTGGCTGGGGGGGGTCCCCAGGACAGGGTTGAGAACCACTGTGTTAGACTGAGGAAGAACATAAGAAAATCTTTATTCACAGAGCGGTGCATAAATGGAACAGCCTCTCGGGGGAGGGGTGTGTGTGTGAGTTAAATGGTACCAGAAGTCAGGAGACCATGGGCTACGCAAAGGATCTTTAGCTGTAAGAAAGTGAAGCTACTTTTCTGGTACTGCAGCAAGAAGGGTGAATGGGCAGAGTAAATACCTTGCTTGCAATAATTCTCTGAGGTGTAAGAGTAGAGGAGCCCAAATCGATCGCTGTTCTCAGCCAGATGGCCAAACTCCTCTATTTTCTTTTTGAGATTCCAGAAGAGGAAACACAGATCAGCTGTCTTCAAGTAAAAGATAAAATTCAGTTTGAGGAAGTTGATTTGTCCTCCTCTGAGTGCCAGGCCGCAACAGCTGTTCGGAGAGGCTTGGACTATTTTTATCTTTTCAAATACGAACAGGAATTTACTCTTTTTCCTTGCCAATTAAAAAAAAAAAAAAATTGGAAGTTTTACAACAATCCTAATCTTGAATTCCTAAATTTAGCGGTAGCTGCCATTCTGACGGGAATTCTTTGGAAACTAGATTTGAAATATGCAGGCTTTCGTATTCTAATTAGTCACTTTCATTAGCAATTTTTTAGATTTTGCTTTCGAGGCTTCCTCGAGGAAGGATGTAGCTCTTGCCTTCAGTCTGACCTTTGCCTCTCAGATGTTTGCAAAGATTCTGGCTGCCTGCTAAGGAATTAAGATTTTCATAATTCCTTACTTAAAATGAGAGTCTCAGGAAAAAGGGAAGTAAGAGTAATTCACTTTTCACTGTTGTAGAGCCAAAAGCAGGACCACATAAAATGAACCCAAATAGGATTGGAAGTGAAATAAACCTCAATTTTCAGAAAAGTGTGTTTATGAGGAGCTAAGGAAACAAAGTAGAGCATTGGGACCAGATAGGATACATCCAAAGGTATTGAGGGGACTTAGCGATGTCCTGGCAGCTCTGCTGGTTGACCTTTCCAACACTTTAGAGTCAGGAGTAGTTCCAGAGGACTGGGGACAGGCAGATGTGGTTCTTATTCACAAAAATAGAAGTCAGGAGGAGGATGGGAGCTACAAGCAGGTTCGTCTGACCTCAGTGGTGAGAAATTAATGGAATCACTGCTAGAAGAGAGGATAGTGCAATTGCTGAAAACCAATGTGTTACGTGATCCAAGGCAGCAAAGTTTTGACCAGATGAATTGGATCAATTTCTTTGACTAGGTGACCAGAAAGTTGAATTAGGGGAGAGCGTTAATAAGAACTATGACTCAATTCCAAATAGGTGACGTATAAATAAATTGAGTACCCTTGGTATAGGGCCTAAAGTGAGTGACTAGGTTAGAACTTCTTGTGTGGGAAGCGACAAAGGGTAGTAAACATGGAGTTTTCGCTGAGAACGTTACTAGCGGTGTGTCTCAGAGATTGTTCCCTGGACTGGTTATTTTCAACATTTTCAAGAGTTTTATAGCAGAAGAATTATCGGAAAAGGTTTGTATTTTTGTGGTTAATACCAAAATCTACAACAGGATAGACAGCAAGGAAGGTGTGGAAAACATGAGGAGAGATCTAGCGAGGCTCGAGGAATGGTCGAGGGGCTGGCAGCTAAGGTTTAATGCTAGAAAAAGGAGAGTAATGCATTTGGGCTGCAAAAACCCAAAGGAGGCACAATATAAATATACAATATAAATAAATAATTTATTTATTTACTTATTTGAAAAATGTGTAGACTGCTTAGACCAGGTTCAAAGTGGTTTCCACCAAAACACTCATAAAATACGTTAAAACATGGAACTTTAAAACTCTGAGTGCCGCGTGTGCACAAGCCTAAGGAAACTAGCAGGGAAGAGTACAGGTGTGGCAGTGTCCACTCTGTGTCAGTGGCGTCTCAGAAAGCAGACATTGGTAGGGTTGGCCTGGGGTTAGAGGTAAGAGCAGCGGTCTGCGGGCTGCTACTAAGTATTAAGATTATCGAATGCCATTTGAAAAAGAAATGTCTTTAACAATTTCTTAAAATCCTAAGATGGTAGCTTTAAAACAAGCACACGGGCGCCCTTACACACACACGCATCTGCATATAGTTGAGCTCATAAGTTTACATACTACTGGCAGAATTCTTAAGATGTGTAGCGTTTTAAGAACAAAAATAAACATGCTATTACCCTTTATTAAAAGAATGTTATTGATATAAATTTGAATTTTCACATTTTAAGGAAGTGATGAAAAAATGTGTTCGTTGGTGCAGCCCCTTGGCGAAACACGATTGTGTCGAGGGTCTGGAAACATTTATTTGTAATTTCTGTGACAAGCACTGGCAAAAATGGCAGTGTTTATAAACTGCAGCAAGATATTTGAATTAGAACATCTGAAAACTTTCTGATTACACATTCCCTTTATTTTTCTTCGTTTTGGATGTGTAATCTTTTGCTTACTCCACCTCCTGACTGAGCATAAGCATTTTAAGAAAAGATGAGTGATCAGACAAAACACATGTGTTATTTTTAATGTGTTTCAATCTAAACTATTTTATGCATAACAGAATAGCACAATCATGAAACAAACATAGCAATAAAGGAAATAATAAAATGGTCATGTTCAAAAGTTTGCATAGTCTTGAATGTTTGGGCTGATAATATACACTGAAGTTGACACAAGTTGAGATGGCAATGAAAGGTAGGTAAATAGTCAATTTCTTAGCTCTTGAGAAACCCTTGTGCATTTCATCCAGGGCTGCACTGACTTTAGTGAGTACTGAAGCATGGGGAAAGCAAAATAACTGTCAGTGGATCTGCAAGCAAAAGTAGTTCAACTTTATAAATCAGGAAAAGAATATAAAAAGATATCCAAAGATTTGAAAATGTCAATCAGTACTGTTCAAATGTTGATCAAGAAGTGGAAAATTATGGGTTCATTTAAAATCAAGCCAGACCAAGAAATATTTCAGACACAACTGCCAGGAAAATTTATTGGGATGCAAAGAAAAACCCACTATCAGCGTTTAATGAAATACAGGCTTCTCTGAAACAAATTGGTTTGGGTGTTTCAGCATGAACAATAAGGAGATACTTGAACAAAAATGGGCTGCATGGTAGATTTGCCAGAAAAAAGCCATTGCTGCACCAGTGTCACAAAACCTCTGGAACAAAATAATTTGGAGGGATTATTATTTATTTTATTTATTTGTTAACTTTTCTATACCGACATTCGTGGGTACATCATGCCGGTTTACATTGTAACTGTTCAACAAGAAGAGAAATAGAATTGTGTGTGGGGGGGGGGGGGGGGGGGGGAGAAGGAGCAGCAGCAAGAATGAAAGGCGAAAAGTGAGAAATTGCTAGGAACATAACTGAGAGCTGGAGATATATATGATATATACATGATAAAAAACAAAAAATGTATGTACATGTTATAAAGAAGGATACATGAAATACATGTTATAAAGGTAAAATAGTGATGACAATAGGAATCGGATGATAAAAATAAGCCCTTTATTAAAAATGCCCTACTCTGGCCGAGTTTCGCTCTCTTACATGGAGCTGCCTCAGGGGCAATTGATTGTAACAGGACTTAGGTTTGTTCACAAAGGTGATATCGCAGTGACATTCAGTGTCATTGATTTTCTTGTTGTGTCTAGAAACCTTTTCTCTATTCACACTGCATTACCACATGGTATTAACAGTGAAAGTGGTTTTATTGATCCAAAACATGCGAATACTTTTTCACTCAATGCACAATAAAGCTCTGTAATTTGTTGCCAGAGGATATGGTTAGTGCAGTTAGTGTAGCTGGGTTCAAAAAAGGTTTGGATAAGTTCTTGGAGGAGAAGTCCATTAACGGCTATTAATCAAGTTTACTTAGGGAATAGCCACTGCTATTAATTGCATCAGTAGCATGGGATATTCTTAGTGTTTGGGAAATTGCCAGGTTCTTGTGGCCTGGTTTGGCCTCTGTTGGAAACAGGTTGCTGGGCTTGATGAACCCTTGGTCTGACCCAGCATGGCAATTTCTTATGTTCTTATGTTTGTTTGAAGAGTGATATGAGGAAGTGTCCTAGTTCTGTTCTGTACCTCTTGTTGGAAGCAGGAGGGTTTCTGTGAATGCAGAATATATGCTTACATTTATTTATTTATTTAGGCATTTTATATATCGTGGTTCCAAAGAAGATCTCAACAGTTTACAAAATCGGAATTCATATTCATGGTACATTATCACATAATGTGTCTACATTTGCTTTCTTGTTCTACATAACAGCGAATATTCTAGTTATTAGTCAAATATATTCTTGGATATCACTGTAGCTGCTATATAATCAGGGTCATATTCATACATTATCTGGTCAACATAATAGTAAAAAGTTCTAATTCACCTCAACATGATAGAAAATACAACTTCTAATTTTACTCACAATGCACTTTAAATCATGCATTACTATAGTTCGTTCTGCTACCATTATCTCTGGTACTGACTTTGCCGCATATAGGTATTTTACAATTAGTCAGTTTTGAGTTCAGCGCCGAGATAAGGGGAGAATTCAGCAGCGAAAGCAGTTTCTAGGCTGAAAGCAGTCAGCTCTGTTTTCTCAAAAACTGAAAACAGCAAGGAGGTAAAAAGCCAGAGACGCAGTATATTGGAAGAGCTCTCCCTCTATGCGACCACAAACAAAATCATCTTCTTGTCCGTGTTCTGCAGCAACAGTCGCCTTCTACACCTGCCCAGCGGGTCCTATCACCTCTAATTGGCTGCTGCCGATGAGTCATCATCATGCTGCGACTGTAGGCTGGGCTGCCTGCGGCAAAGAAAAAAAAGACGGCTTCACAGTCCAACCCGCGCAAAACCTTTTCCAGCACAACGGGGAAAAAAAAAGTAGCCCAACTGGGCGTGAAGTAGCCCAATCTGGCAATACTGACATCGCAAGAAAAGCAGAGTAAAACGAAGAATGCAGCAGTCACATGACAAGCAATCCTTCACGTGACACCCAAGCCGCCTTCCCTTCTAGCCCTGGCCACCTCCGGGCGGGGGATGTGCGGAAGGCCGAAACAGCAGCCAATCATAGGCCGCAGGAGCTCCTCCGCCCCGCCCTAGCCCAAAGCAGCCGCCACTCAGCTCCTTTGGTGGGCGTGTCCCCCCCTCTGTGTTTGGCCTCAGTTACCAATCCCAGTCGCTAGTCGTTTCGCTTCGTCTCCTAGTCTGCTGGCTTGTCCTTTTTTTCTCCCTGACGTCAGGCCGCGCGCGGGCTGTGCGCTTGGCCGCCGGAGTCTCGCGCCGGCCGGGTAACGGCTGCCGCTCTTTTGCGGCCCCCGCTGGATGCTCGGCGGTTGCGGGGCAAGTGGCGGAGGCTGCGCTGAGAGACCCTCCCCTCCCCCCCCCCTCCCCAGCCCCCGGCCTGTCTTGGAATGAGCTCCCTAGGCGCCGCTGGCAGAGACGGGATGGCAGCGGGGTCTGCCCCCGGGGTGGCTGTGGTGGCCGGCTCGGCGGCCCGGGCTCTGCACGTCGAGCTGCCCTCGCAGCAGGTAGGTCATAAAATGACCCCGTAGGACTGGCTAGGGGCTGGGGGCCGCCGCTGGAGGAGGGTGAGCCCTTTTCGATGGGGTGCATGTCCGTCTCTGTGACAGGAGCCGGGCGCTGCAGGGATGTTTGGGGACCGCTCTGGCTTTGGGGTGGTTGTTTTTTGTTTTTTTGTTTGTGCTCAGGCTTGGCGAGGATGAGATGAACTCCCAGCGAGGGCAAGAGTGAAAGGTTCCAAGTCCAGAGCTGGGTGGATAGTAAATTGAAATAATGTTAAAAAAAAACATAACCCTGCTGCTCTTGGACTCTGCTTCTGTTCTAAAACAGAACTCCCTGTTGCAACACACTTTGAACTGTTTTGCTGAGAAAAAGTAAATATTTCTCTTGTTAGGATCTGAGACCGGGACACCGTGGGATCTTTATTTCCACAACTGGGGTGTTTAATTCTCCTCCTATCCCCTCTTTCTCTTAGGCAGGTTTGTGAATATAAATCCTCACAGGGACCCTGACTGACTATACCGTTAAATCTAGTAGGGGGGCCCTGCTTGTGTCTGCCTCTGCCTTCACTCTGTCCCGTAGGAGGAACCTTGATTTCTGCCAGTTCCAAATAACTAGGGGAAAAGAGCAGGCATTGGACTAAAATTTAGACTTCTTCCTTTGTGCGACTATTATTTAAAGAGTATATATAATTTGTTTTGATGAAGTAAAAAAGAAATACAAATTTAACTTGCCAAAAATAAAATTAGGTGAAAGAAAACTGACAGAGTAGTTGAATAGGGATATCTTTGTAAAGTTTACAAATGTTTAAGGGTGCTGCTGTAGGAATGTTTAATAAAATGCTGACTTGTAAAACTCATAAACATCTCTGTTGTGAAAGGGAAATAAAACAAATGGTCAAGAGACAGGATGCTGGTCTCGATGGACCTTGATCTGACTTGCTCATCACTGTGTACCAGCAGATAGTGACACATTGTTTATAACTACAGATAGTTTATTTGACATGTAAAACAACCAGCCCCATCATGGGATTTATTTTCCACAGGAGTTTTACCAAACATTGCCTTGCCAGTGCAGTTGGGTTAACTGCCAGAATCTTATTGATAGATTGTAAATAAATCTGATGCTGGGAGCTAATGTAATAATATAATAATGCACAGCAGAAGTGCGGAGTAAACAGCACACACATGAAAGTCAATGCAGAAAAGGTCCCTTGATTTAGAAGTGAATTGTTGTCTAAAAATCTCCTTTGTTGTTTATAATTAAATAAAACAGTTGTATTCATGTATTGAACAGTGCCTTTATTAAGTTTGTTAGCCACACATTCTCCTTTCTGCATAATATAATAATGACAGCAGAAAAGGACCAAATGTTCCATCCAGTCTGCTCAGCAAGCTTTTTATGATAGAATCTGCTGCTCCATGCAGATTACCTCCCATGTTTCTCTTAAGGGTAGTAAATGCAGCTCTGTACAGTTACCACCGAGCCTTATGGTAAGGATAGTAATATTTACAAGCCATATGCACTAACTGCTAAGTGTCGAAAAAAAATCAACGGTTTAGGAAATCATCTTTGCATTTTGGGACTCTTCTAGAGAAGGAAGACAATTCTAATTGAAGTGTGAGACTTTAGAGCAGAGCTTTCCAAACTGTGTGTCGTGACACATTAGTGTGTCGCCTGGTCCACATAGCAGCAGGGCCAGTGGAAGCAGGGAACTACAGCAGGAAGATCGGCGGGGCAGTGGTGGAGCTTACCTCACCATGGCCCGAAGAAAAGGGTCACGTTCACTTCTTCTCCTTCCTGCCTGCACAGCCCAGGAAGAAAAACGTTGCCGGAGCCGCATGGGCAGGAAGGAGGAGGAGCATCTGCCATGTACAGAAGAAGAGCGGCGTTAATGGGCTGCCGCATATCCCACGTTGCGGTGGCCCGAGAAGAGGAGGAAACCTGGTAGCAGGGCCACTGTGGATTCCACGTCGCGGCGACTCGAGAAGAGGAGGAAAGCTGGTAGCAGGGCTGCTGCGGATTCCACGTCGCAGTGGCTCGAGAAGAGGAAACACGGTAGCAGGGTGCTGTGAGAATGAGAACCTGATTGGGTGTTTGAGGGAAGAAGACAGATGGAGAGAAAAGAAATAGAAAAAAAAAAAGACCCTGTAAAAGGAATTGGCAATAAAACAAGAAAGGGAAGGTGGAAAAAAAAAGCTTGTAACCAACTGATTAGAAAACTAAGATCAGACAGCAAAGGTAAAAAAATATATTTTTTAGTGATTGGCATTTTATCTTTGGGAATGTGCAAGAGTAGCACTTTCTCTATGCCGATCTCGCAATGTACGAGATCGGCATGGAGGAAGTAGAAGCCCGCAAATATTTAATACCGCGGGGCCTGCACAGAGGAGGCAGCAGAATGGGCTTCAGTGCCAGTAGCAGCAATCAGCACCTCCCCAAATATCAACATGGCAGCAGTGACAACAGTAGCAGAGGAATGAGAGGCTCTGAGGTTGCTGGCAAAAGAAAGAGAGGGGGGTCTGCCTTCAGTGTGTGCAAGAGTATTAATAGGAGTCTGCCTGGGGGTGTATGTGTGTGAATGGATGGGTGCCTGCCTGAGGCTGTTTCTTTGTATGAGAACGAATGGGTGTCTTCCTGGGGTCTGTCTGTGTGAGAATAGGTGCTTGCCTGTGTGTGGTGTATGTGTGTGTGAGAATAAATTGCTGCCTGCCTGGGAGTCTCTGTGTGTGAGAATGAATGTGTGCTTGTCTGGGGGGTGGGGAGGGAGCGGTGTAAGAATGAATGGGAGCTGCCTGGGGGTCAGTGTGGGTGTAACATTATATGTTTTGTTCGTTTAACCTTTAACCTCTGGTTTGCTAGTAGACTGAATTACTGTGTCGCGAAATTATGTTTGTCTAAAAAGTGTGTCAACATAAAAAGTTTGGAAAGCTCTGCTTTAGAGCCTCCCTTTTCCTATTGGTCCCTTCTTCCACATAGTGGCTTCTGTGTGACTTCCACATCCACCATATCTTTACTTTGTTACAGCTCAATAGGGAGGGATAGGTTGAAGCTCACTTGATTTCCCTGCTCATGATATAATCAAATCATGATGGTAAATTCTTATATGCATAGAAATTTGAGCTGAATGACCTGTTTTCACTGAGCACAGAGTTTGTAGGGGTGGTTTTCATTAGTCAGTAAACTGAATAGGTAAGATCTGCAAGTTGCAAAGCAGTTAAAATAAGACTTCTGAGTTGCATATTTTTATTTATTTATTTATTTATTTATTTACAAAGTGAAAGTCTTTTTTTTACAAAGACTATGTATATATACTGTACTCTTGTATATAATTAACCTCATCTATCTCTCTTTTATTTCCTCCACCCCAGTTCATCAGCCCTTGTTAATTGTAACTGCATCTCTTCATCACGTTTATTTTTGTTCTTGGTTGTATTCATCACACCCCTGTTTTCATGTAAACCGACATGTGAATGCTATCATGAATGCCGGTATAAAAAAATCTTAAATAAATTAAATAAATATAGATGAACAGTTTTGCCCCCACCCCCCCCACCTTCCAACCCCCTTCCAATCCCTCATTCTTACCCCCTCCCTCGGAATACCTTGTTACCCCAAAAAGCCAACTCTTATCAGTTCTTACCAGTTTTGACACGTTACTCCCCATGCTTAAGCTGTATCCAAGTTTTTCTCTCCCCCTGTTCTACTCTATTTTGTCTTATGCTATGGCCATTGAGATGGCTCGCTTGCTAAATTGTGTATATTCTATTGTGGTGGTTGCCATCTTGCTGCGAGCATGAAAGTTTTCCACTTCCTTGGCTTACGTGTGGGTTTGGCGAGTGTTTCAGGCTTGGTGTGAAGATCGAGGAGTTGTTCCTCGTTTGGTTAAGATCTCACTCATTTTGGAAGTTTTGCAGGATGAATGGAATAGATGGTTAACCGTTAATTCCTTGAAGGTACCAGTATCGGCTCTTGCCTGTTTCAGGGGTCAGGTGAATGGTGGATTCTTTTCGGCTCATCCAGATGTGGCCCGTTTCTTGAACTGAGTGAAACAACTTCAACCTTCCTTGCAGTTACCAGTGTCCTTGAGGAGTTTTTTTAATCTTGTTTTGGATTTTTTAATGGGCCCTACATTTTTGACTACTCTGTGTCCCTTCCTTGCGGTTACTGACCTTGAAAACGGTATTTTTTGTGGCAATTGTTCGGCACAGGCCTTGTCTTGGCAGGAGCTGTTCCTTAGTGTGACTCTGGAGGCAATACAGCTGCCTACTGTAACTTTTTTTTTGCCTAAAGTGGTTTTGGATTTTCCCTTGAATCAGTCCATTTCCCTGCCTCTCTGGACAGGGAAAGGAATGCAGAGGAATATCGCATGTTGATTGTCAAGAGGCATATCACGAGGTATCTGGAGGTTTCTAAACCTTTCAGGAAGACAAGTCACCTGTTCGTTCTTCACAGTGGAAGTAAACAGGGCGAGATGGCTTCGCGAGTATAATAGCTTGCTGGATTAAGGAGGTTGTCACAACCACGTATGTGGATGCTGACCAACCGTTGCATAGTCAGGTTATGGCTCATTCCACTAGGGCTCAGGCAGTGTAATTGGATGGAGGTTAGATTATTGTTGTCCATCAGCATTTGCCGAGCTGCACTGGTCCTCCTTGCACACCTTTTCCAGGAATTATCGTCTGGATGTGCAGGACCGGGAGCCTTTGCCCTTGGGGTTTTGACTGGATTGTGGGCAGCCTCTCGCCCTGTTCGGGAGTAGCTTTGGTACATCTCACTTGTTCTTGATCCACCTCTCTAAATGCTAAGAAATGAGAAATTACTATTTACCTGATAATTTCCTTTTGTTTGGTATAGACAGGTGGATCCACCTTCCCACCCTTGGCTGCCATGCTGACTCCACTGTCCTTCTTAGTGGCTGTGTTCTGAGGATAACTGATAAGTTTCAGATTCTAGCTAGCAGTATTATGCTCCTTGTGTGAGCTCAGTGTTTCCTGAGTATTTGCCTGTTGGTCTATTAATATATATACCTTTGCCCTGAGGTCAGCTTTGCTCTGTCTCCATTTGCTGGTAGAGTTGCATAACCCACTTATTCTGAATCCACCAGTCTATACCAAAGAAAAGGAAATTATCAGGCAAGTAGTAATTTCTCATTAATATATCAGGCCCTTAATGCCTGAAAGTATTGGATATCCTTCTGGAATTTGAAAAATGTACTCTTAAAATTAAATGCCAATCACATGCAGGTAATTATTCTGCTGACTTAATTTTGTGCTTAATTTTGATGTAGTGGTTGAATAGGTCCACCAATAACTTCAGATCAGAGGTTTATTGCTTTGGCTACTGAGGTAACTTGAACTGCAAGATTTGTTTGTCACTGTGGTAGCTGCTTAAAATATGCTGGTGTTGTTGCCATATTATAGTATGTGAAATAAAGCATTACTGTGCCATGGTTGTGGGGGGGGGTGATTTTTGGAGGAAATTTAGTGAAAATATTAAAGCACATTTCTTCTGTTAACCTCTCTTCATTATTTTCACTTGAAAATGAATGAATAGATGTGCCTGGGGACCCTGAAGGATGAAGGTTGTGAGTGACAGAAAACTTGCTGGAGATGGAGATAGCAGTGTGGGAATTCTTATATGTGTATGTATTATTGATGCCATTATTAGGATCAGCACGTATATTTACCTCCTTCCCAGCCACTGAGTTCTGCAAATAAAGCACTCCTTGAGATTCCTACAGTCCACCAAGTCCATTTGGGAGAAACAAGGCACCGCACATTTTCTGAAGTTGGCCCTATAATCTGGAATACAGTGCCTGAGTATTTAAGAACTATGATGGAGGTCAAATTATTTAAAAAGTCCCTAAAAACATGGTTACTTCAGTAGACATTTGGAATTAATAACTAAGTATTGCTAGGCCCCAGAGGTGCTCTATATGTAGGCACTTAGGAACTTTTGATTTTATCTTTTATCTTGGCACCACTGTAAGAACAAAGGAAGAGAAGGTTTGATATATTTTTGTGTCATGCCATTTGTTTGCTTCTTGTTTTTATTAATTTTATGTATATTTTAGATTGGAGTGTGCGGTCTAGAAATAATTTTTAAATAAAATAAGTAGTTATGACCATGCCTTTCCACCACTCCCTTTCTCCTGTTGTCCAGTTTTGTGTGAAAGAGGTCTACCTTGTTATAAAGTTTTATATGAATGCCAAGCAGCACTCTTATCTTGTCGGAAGACTGCCTCAGTCCTCCTCAGTTACATTAATGAATTTATTACTGGGGTCTGTACCCTTCAGGGATAAACAGCTGTATAAAAGTTAAGTCTTGGGACAGCTGTTCAATTTTTTTCAGTTTATACCTACTTAAATTACTAGTGAAAAGGGAGTGATAAGTAAGGTTATCAAATTTGCGGATGATACAAATTATTCAAAGTAATTAAATCACAAGCCGATAGTAAGGAATTGCAAGAGGACCTTGTGAGACTGTTGGATCGGGCGTTTATAGCTGTTTAAATCCTTTGTTCATTTAAATTTATTGTAGTCTAACAGAAGATCTCATAATACCTCTATGCTGATCTATGGTGCAACTGCACCTTGAATATTGTGTGCAATTCTGGTTGCTCCCATCTTAAAAAAAAAAAAAAAAAGCTGAACTAGAAATGATAAAGTGAAAGGCTCCCAAATTGCTAAAGGGAGTGGAAAGGCTAAACAGATTAGGATTCTTTAGCTTGGAAAAGACAGCTGAGAGGAGATGTGACAGAAGTTTGTAAAATCATGCGTGGGACTAGGGGATGCTTCGTGAAGCTAATGGGTAGCACTTTTGAAATAAATTGGAGAATGTAGTTTTACTCAGTGCACAGTTAAACTGTGGAAATTATTGCCAGAGGATGCAGTGAAAAGCAGTTAGCATTAGAGATGTGAATCGGAACCAGAATCGGGTCGGATTTCAGTTCCGATACACGTCTCTATAGATGTGAATCGGTTCGGATTTCAGTTCCGATACACATCTCTAGTTAGCATAGTTGGGTTTAAAAAGGATCTAGACAGGTTCCTGGAGGAAGAAACCAGAAACCTCTCTTAAACCCTGCTATGCTAGTTGCCTTGACTGCTTCCTCTGGCAGATTCCATAGCTTGATTGTGTATTGAGAATGGAAAAACCACTTTCTATAATTTGGTTTTAAATTTGCTTGTTAGTTTAATAGTGTCCCTTATTCAATATATTTATAAATGATCTGGAAAGGAATACGACGAGTGAGGTTATCAAATTTGTGGATGATACAAAATTATTCAGAGTAGTTAAATCACAAGCGGATTGTGATACATTACAGGAGGACCTTGCGAGACTGGAAGATTGGGCATCCAAATGGCAGATGAAATTTAATGTGGACAAGTGCAAGGTGTTGCATACAGGGAAAAATAACCCTTGTTGAAGTTACACGATGTTAGGTTCCATATTAGGAGCTACCACCCAGGAAAAAGATCTAGGCATCATAGTGGATAATACTTTAAAATCATCGGCTCAGTGTGCTGCAGCAGTCAAAAAAGCAAACAGAATGTTGGGAATAGTTAATAAAACGGAAAATGTTTATAATGCCTCTGTATCGCTCCATGGTGAGACCGTACCTTGAATACTGTGTACAGTTCTGGTCGCCACATCTCAAAAAAGATATAGTTGTGATGGAGAAGGTACAGAAAAGGGCAAACAAAATGATAAAGGGGATGGAACAGCTCCCCTATAAGGAAAGGCTGAAGAGACTATTTATTTATTTTTATATACCGACATTCGATCTGCGATATCACATCAGTTTACATTCAGGTACTGTAGGTATTTCCCTGTCAGGGCTTTTCAGCTTGGAGAAGAGACGGCTGAGGGGGTTATGATAGAGGTCTTTAAAATCATGAGAGGTCTTGAACTAGTAGATTAGAATTGGTTATTTACACTTTTGGATAATAGAAGGACTAGGGGGTACTCCATGAAGTTAGCAAGTAGCACATTTAAGACTTAGAGAAAATTCTTTTTCACTCAACGCACAATTAAGCTCTGGAATTTGTTGCCAGAGGATATGGTTAGTGCAGTTAGTGTAGCTGGGTTCAAAAAAGGATTGGATAAGTTCTTAGAGGAGAAGTCCATTAATCAAGTTGACTTGGGGAATAGCCATTGCTATTAATTGCATCAGTAGAATGGGATCTCCTTGGTGTTTGGGTATTTGCCAGGTTCTTGTGGCCTGGTTTGGCCTTTGTTGGAAACAGGTTGCTGGGCTTGATGGACCCTTGGTCTGACCCAGCATGGCAATTTATGTTCTTGTTTTAGTATTATTTGAAAAGGTAAATAACTGTCCTTGTTTGCCCATTCCGCCCCACTAAGAACATGCCATACTGGGTCAGACCAAGGGTCCATCAAGCCCACATATAAACTTCCTATCATATGCGTTTTCAAGCTGTTTAGCTTTTTTTCATAAGCGGGCCTTTCCATCCCCTTCTTGGTCCCTTAAGAACATAAGAAATGCCGTACAGAGTCAGACCAAAAGGTCCATCAAGCCCAACATCCTGTCTCTGACAGTGGCCAATCCATGTCACTCGGAAGGATCCCAAGAATAGATCCAATCCTTTTTGCTCATAACCAGGAATAAGCAGAGGCTTTCTTAAGGCTACATAGCTAATAGTGGTGTGGACAAGTTATTGGAGGAAAAGTTCATAAACAGTTATCAGCCAGGTAGACTTGGGGAAAGCCATTGCATATCCCTGAGAGTGAGCAACAAGAAATAAATCTACCTTTTGGAATATACTTGGCAGTTGGGACCTGAACTGGCCACTATCAAAGACAGGATGCTGAGCTTGATGGACCATCACCCAGCATGGCATATCATGTGTTCTCATAAGCGTTTCTGTGCTTGATTTATTTATGTAATTTATATTCCGCATATTCAATATGATCTTGGCGGATCACAAATCAAACATACATAAATATATTAAAATAGATATTCATGTCTAATGCTTTTAGTTGTTTGACATCACCTATGGCAATTACATAAGAACATGCCATACTGGGTCAGACCAAGGGTCCATCAAGCCCAGCATCCTGTTTCCAACAGTGGCCAATCCAGGCCATAAGAACCTGGCAAGTACCCAAAAACTAAGTCTATTCCATGTTACCGTTGCTAGTAATAGCAGTGGCTAATTTCTAAGTCAACTTAATTAATAGCAGATAATGGACTTCTCCTCCAAGAACTTATCCAATCCTTTTTTAAACACAGCTATACTAACTGCACTAACCACTTCCTCTGGCAAGAAATTCCAGAGTTTAATTGTGCATGAGTGAAAAAGAACTTTCTCCGATTAGTTTTAAATGTACCACATGCTAACTTCATGGGGTGCCCCCTAGTCTTTCTATTATTCGAAAGTGTAAATAACTGATTCACATCTACCCGTTCTAGACCTCTCATGATTTTAAACACCTCTATCATATTCCCCCTCAGCCGTCTCTTTCTCCAGTCTGAAAAGTCCTAACCTCTTTAGTCTTTCCTCATAGGGGAGCTGTTCCATTCCCCTTATCATTTTGGTAACCCTTCTCTGTACCTTCTCCTTCGCAATTATATCTTTTTTGAGATGCGGCAACCAGAATTGTACACAGTATTCAAGGTGCGGTCTCACCATGGAGCGATACAGAGACATTATGACATTTTCCATTTTATTCCCCATTCCCTTTCTAATAATTCCCAACATTCTGTTTGCTTTTTTGACTGCCGCAGCACACTGAACCGACTATTTCAATGTGTTATCCACTATGACGCCTAGATCTCTTTCATGGGTAGTAGCATCTAATATGGAACCTAACATTGTGTAACTATGGCATGGGTTATTTTACTCTATATGCATCACCTTGCACCTTGCACTTATCCACTTTAAATTTCATCTGCCATTTCGATGCCCAATTTTCCAGTCTCACAAGGTCTTCCTGCAATTTATCACAATCTGCTTGTGATTTAACTACTCTGAACAATTTTGTATCATCTGCAAATTTGATTACCTCACTCATTGTATTTCTTTCCAGATCATTTATAAATATATTGAAAAGTAAGGGTCCCAATACAGATCCCTGAGGCACTCCACTGCCCACTCCCTTCCACTGAGAAAATTGTCCATTTAATCCTACTCTCTGTTTCCTGTCTTTTAGCCAGTTTGTAATTCACAAAAGGACATCGCCACTTATCCCATGACTTTTTACTTTTCCTAGAAGCCTCTCATGAGGAACTTTGTCAAACGCCTTCTGAAAATCCAAGTACACTACATCTACCAGTTCACCTTTATCCACATGTTTATTAACTCCTTCGAATAAGTGAAGCAGTTTGTGAGGCAAGACTTGCCTTGGGTAAAGCCATGCTGACTTTGTTCCATTAAACCATGTTTTTCTATATGTTCTGTGATTTTGATATTTAGAACACTTTCCACTATTTTTCCTGGCACTGAAGTCAGGCTAACCGGTCTGTAGATTCCCGGATTGCCCCTGGAGCCCTTTTTAAATATTGGGGTTACATTAGCTATCCTCCAGTCTTCAGGTACAATGGATGATTTTAATGATAGGTTACAAATTTTTACTAATAGGTCTGAAATTTCATTTTTTAGTTCCTTCAGAACTCTGGGGTGTATACCATCCGGTCCATGTGATTTACTATTCTTCAGTTTGTCAATCAGGTCTACCACATCTTCTAAGTTCACCGTGATTTGGTTCAGTCCATCTGAATCTTACCCATGAAAACCTTCTCCAGTACAGGTACCTCCCAAACATCCTCTTCAGTAAACACCGAAGCAAAGAAATCATTTAATCTTACTGCGATGGCCTTATCTTCTCTAAGTGCCCCTTAATCCCTCGATCATCTAACGGTCCAAATGACTCCCTCACAGGCTTTCTGCTTCGGATATATTTAAAAAAACTTTTTACTGTGAGTTTTTGCCTCTACAGCCAACTTCTTTTCAAATTCTCTCTTAGCCTGTCTTATAAATGTCTTACATTTAACTTGCCAACGTTTATGCATTATCCTATTTTCTTCTGTTGGATCCTTTTTCCAATTTTTGAATGAAGATCTTTTGGCTAAAATAGCTTGTTTCACCTCCCCTTTTAACCATGCCGGTAATCGTTTTGCCTTCTTTCCATCTTTCTTAATGTGTGGAATACATCTGGACTGTGCTTCTAGGATGTTGTTTTTTAACAATGATCACGCCTCTTGCACACTTTTTACTTTTGAAGCTGCTCCTTTCAGTTTTTTTCTAACTATTTTTCTCATTTTATCAAAGTTTCCCTTTTGAAAGTTTAGTACGAGAGCCGTGGATTTGCTTACTGTCCCCCTTCAAGTCATTAATTCAAATTTGATCATATTATCCTGTCCTCTCTTTTCACCCTATTGCAAGGAGTACCACAAGGCTCCTCCCTCTCCTCCACCCTATTTAACATATATCTCCTCCCCCTCTGCCATCATCTGTCTGATCTCGGTCTCAAAATCTACATCTACATAGATGATGTCCAAATCATCATCCCTATCCGTGAATCACTAACTGCCACCCTAAACGTTTGGGAGAAATGCCTTTCCTCTATTAACACATTACTTACCTCCCTTCAACTCGCCCTCAATTCTGCTAAAACTGAGTTCCTCCTCATCCATAACCTCCAGACCCTTAAGCTGACCCATCCTAATGACCCCTCGACCACCTCTTTCATTTCACAACCCTCTGTACGTAACTTAGGCGTTCTAATTGACCCACATCTGAACCTTAAGAGCCACGTTAACTCCGTCATAAAAGGAGGTTTCTATGAGCTCATGGTCATAAAAAAGCTCAAGCCCCTACTTCATACTCATGATCTCAAAACTGTTATCCAAGCTACCTTAACATCTAAGTTGGACTACTGCAACTCACTGTACCTTGGCCTCCCCTTCTCCACCATCAGACCTCTCCAGATACTTCAAAATGTGACAGCAAGGTTAATCAGTAACGCACGTAAATCAGACCATATAACTCCTATCCTCAAAGACCTACACTGGCTCCCCATTTCATCCTGCATCCTGTTCAAAACCCTCACCATCATACACAAAGCTATCTACAATCATAACTCCACATGGCTCAATGAACCGCTCCAACCCACCCAATCTGTCCGCCCCACCAGAACGAACCTCAAATGCACTTTACAAGTCCCCACACTTAAGAAAGCCCGACTCTCAGCCACAAAGGCCCGTGCCCTCTCTATTGCTGGCCCCACTCATTGGAATTCTCTGCCTCCCAATCTCCGTCTGGAGCCATGCCCATTTAAATTCAGAAAATTGCTAAAGACCTGGCTTTTTCAGCAGGCCTTCCCGGATTAACACTCTTGACCCCGTTGTCCTGCCCCCTCCACGTTTAGCCTACTTAATCTAGTAAAACTTGTAATCCTGTTTAACCCTATGTACGTTTGTAACCCTGTTTAACCCTATATGCGGTTGTAAATCAACCGTAATTCAAGTAATCCTCTCAGATCCATATGTAAATTTGTAAATTGAGTAATCCTGTAAATCTTGTATATTCCGATATTTGTTAACGATCTTTCCATCTATCCTGTTTCTCTCCTTTTACTTTAGTTTGTCAGGCTTGCTTTTATCGAGCCTCCTACCTTTGCCTTTCGGTTGTCCACCCCCCATTCCCTGTTAATTGTATTTTCCAACTTTTGTTATTATGTAAACCGATATGATGTGTATTTTAATGTCGGTATAGAAAAGCTGTTAAATAAATAAATAAAATATTATGATCACTATTGCCAAGCGACCCCACCAGCATTACCTCTCTCACCAAATCCTGTGCTCTTCTGAGAATTAGATCTAAAATTTCCCCCTCTCTTGGTTCCTGAACCAAATGCTCCATAAAGCTGTCATTTATTTCATTCAGGAACTGTATCTCTCTAGCGTGTCCCGATGATACATTTACCCAGTCAATATTGGGGTAATTGAAGTCTCCCATTATTACCGCACTACCAATTTGGTTAGCTTCCCTAATTTCTCTTAGCATTTCACTGTCTGTCTCACCATCTTGACAAGGTGGACGGTAGTATATTCCTATCACTATAGTCTTCCCCGACACACAAGGGATTTCTACCCATAAAGATTCAATTGTGCATTTAGTCTCATGCAGGATATTTATCCTGTTGGACTCTATGCCATCCCGGACAAAAAGCACCACACCGCCTCCCGGGTGCTCCTCTCTGTCATTGCGATATAATTTGTACCCCGGTATAGCACTGTCCCATTGGTTGTCCTCCTTCCACCATGTCTCTGAGATGCCAATTAAGTCTTTGTCATCATGCACTGCTATACATTCTAATTCTCCCATCTTACTTCTTAGACTTCTGGCATTAGCATACAAACATTTCAAAGTTTGTTTTTTGTTCTGTTCTTTTTCACGATGCAGTAGCTAAAGGTGTAGAGAAGATATGAACCAGTGAACTGAGTAGATAGAAGATGGAGATTGCAGGCAAACTAACAGAGCACAAGTACGGGAAGGAAGGATAGTAAAGAAGATATGGTGGAAAGGACATGTCCAGTTTAACCTCAAGTTGAAAGGCCAAATTAAATGTTTTAAATATTCTTGTCCATTTTTATCACTGGACCTTTAAATTGGAGATGTTATTAGTAGGATAACATTCCAGAGTAGAAAGTCCTTAGTCTTGAGGCTGTATGTTCTCTCTCTTTTTTCCTAAGAATGATTAGGAAGAGTGATAAGATAAGGCTATTGGCCATACAGGCCAGATGGCATAAGATCTGTTTGAGATACTGGGCTGGGGAAGGGTGAAAGGTTATTGAAATTAAAAGGAGAAAGCTGACATTGATAGCTAACTTGCTTTGCATCTCATTTTGTAAACAAAGGGTAACACATCAGATCATGTTAGTGCTTTATGAATATGTACTCTGAATTTTTCCCAGGAACAATGTGTTAGTCTGGAAACCATGTGCCATGGTGTGTTAATGTCAGCATTACAATGTAGAGGGAGGCAGTTCAGTGGCAGTACAGCATACTGTTTTGTGGAAGACCCAGATTTGATTCCCAGGCCTGTTTTCCTTGCGGTGGGGGCTGGGGAAGAGTCTCTGCCATTGTATAATGGTAACACCTAGTGGCCAGACTTGGGTTCCACACTTGCTGAGCTCTGAAAGAAGCCAGCTCCTGGGAGCGGATGATCACTGCAATAGCTGGGCTAAGTTGGGAGGGGATAAAAATAGGGGAAAAACTCCTGGGTAGTTGCAAATGAAGGGTCATGGTTCCATGGCCAAGCAGAGCCTGGTTCTGAATTGTGAAGTGTTTCAAGTAATTGACCCTTTGCAGACAATCAAGAATACTCCTGGTCTCAATATAACATGTTGGTGATTTGGGTTTTGAAAACAATTTTATGATTTCCTCCACATATCCTACAAAACTTGCAGAGAAGTAAGCATATCTAGACAGTTAAAAGCTGTGGTTTTCATTTGTATGAATTATGAAGGCTTATGATGATAGTTTATATTGTAGATATGCAACAGCCTCAAATTAATCTCTTAAATAATAGTTTTCGATGTGTAATTGTTGAGTGCAGTAATTTGATACAGAAATGTGTCAGCTATTTCTGTTGTAATTTTTACTAAAGAAAGTGTAATTTATTTTCAGTAATATTGCATCATTCCATTTCTCAACATTTAAAATGTGGAAAATCTTTGTAGCTGGAGCAGCCTAATCACTGGGTTAACATGAAAGAGGAAGTATGTGCTGAACAGTGTAACAATATTGTTCTAGTGAAGAAAAAACAAAGGAAATTCAACTTTTAAACTGGTCTTCCTTCTGATAATAAAATTCAGTATCACATCAGTTTAGCTTATTTATGTCCTTGCTGCTGCTGGCCTGAATAATTTTTATTCATTCCAGTTTGTATACCATTACATTCCTTTACTTCCTGGTAGACCAGTCTTCATATAGGGGATTTCTCCCCTCTACAGCTGAGACAGCAAACATATCTCTTTCATGGCCTCATTCGGGGCTATAAGGGAGGTATGGTCCGAGGCTTTTGCCGGTAGTCTATCTCTGGTAAATGTGGACATGTGAGGATGGCAGCTCCCAGAGCCTAGGTTTGGCTCTGGCCTGGTAGTGCCTCTGTTGCTCATGCAACAACAGCCCTTAAGAGTTCTTTTCCCAGTGGTAGTGTTCTCCCAGGCCTTTGCCCTGGTTGAGCCCCTGGGGAATATCTCTGTTCACCCAGGGGTCTGTGGAATTTCCAGATAAAAGTTCCTGGTTTCTAAGGGGAGCTGGGAGTGGAGCTCTTTAAAAAAAAAAAAAAAAAAAAAAAAAAAAAAGACACAGCAAGACGGCTCCCTCTCTTTCTTTCTCTCTTCCTCCCTCTCCTTGCTCCCCGGTGCTTGGCCGGAAGCAAAAGAAAAGAAGGAACTGGAGGAAGCTGGTTCTGCAGGAGCAACTGGCAGCGGGGCCCCAGTACCTGCTGGGCTGTTTGAGGAGGGAAGGTGGCAGTAGAATGATATGCTGGTGTGGGAAAGTGTCAGTGAAAATTTGCACTGCGAATTGCTTAAGCTTGGAGCAGTGGCTGCAGTGCTGCAAAGTACTGCGGGATTGCCACAAGGGGAGGGCTTCTTCCTCACCACAGTTGCATTCTTATTGAGCCCTGTGACATGTGTGGGGCCAAATAGGTCTCAAGTGTAGCTGGATTGTTTTGCCCAGTGTGTTGGGAAGAACTGAGTGGGGATCTCAAGAGGAAGTTTAACACCTCTCCTCAGCCTCCTAGGAAAGATCTACTGAGGACTGAGTTACTGACGCCCAGCTAGCCATTTTGTGCGGGGAAGACCCCTGTGATGGCAGGGGAAATGAACCCTCTCCCACTAGAGGAGGTGACAGGAGGGCAACTCAGGTGTAAGATCACCTATCAGAATGAGTCAGGAGGCCCAGAGAGGCCAGCAGACCTCTGGCAGGATTTCATTCCCCAGATTTCATGGGACTGTACATAAAGCTTGAATCTCATGGTTGTAGCTATGTCATCAAGAGGTCAACACCCAAGCAACTAAGAGAAGAGTTGGAGCCACCTGCCTTGGGATGCGTGAATACTTAAAATTCCAGGGAAGTGTCTGCAACATGCAGCAGGAAGAGGAGTTCTCCTCGGAAGAAGATGACGCCACTGTAGTCTGTTCAGGGAAGAAGGGCTGGTGGCTTTCATTTCCAGTTTGGTATCAGCTTTTGAGGATTTTGGACACCATCTCTAAAGATCCTAATGAAGGAGACCCTATTCTTCAAAGGATCAGGAAACCACCAAAAGCATTTATTTTGCCCAGTGCCTTTGAGGTGCATGGTCCTTACAGAATAGAATAGCCCTCAAGGCAGACTTTGAAGGGAGCAGGATTTTAAGCAGAATCTATCCCTTGCCTTTAGAGAGAAATAGCCTTCTCTGGGTTCTGCGGGTCAATGCTGTGGTCACAAAAAGTACATGACCATGATTCCTGTAGAAGGGGAATTGGCTCTGAAGGACCCATAGGACAGGAAAACAGTCAGTTCTTAAGCAGCTTTCACAACAAATGTAATGGCTTTTCAGGTCTCCATTTTCAAGGGTTGTTTCCCAGGTAGCTCTTTGCTTGATTCAGCAGCTCCCGGAGAGCACAGAAATAGGCTGTCTCAAATTGGCCTTAGTCTATAGCAAATGATATGTATGACCTTTATGAGAATGTCTTTGTCACTGGACAGCAGACTCTGTGTTGAAGTAACAACTCTGCAAGATGCCCTTCAAGGGAAACCTGCTTTTTGGAGAGGACCTGGAAAAGCTAGTGAAAGACCTGAGGGAATCAAAGCCCCTGAGGATAGAATGCAGTCAGGCAGGATTCAGATCTCAGCATTCTTGAGACTGGCATAAGTATAAGCTTGACAGATGCTCACCTTCAGGTGCAAGGAGTAAGAACCAGCCCTTTCAGGAGTTGAGAGTGAAGCCAGAGTTACCTGCAGCAGTCGCTCAGCCCAATGACCTTTATTAGGTCCCTCGAATGATGGTGTCAGTGGGCAGCTGCCTATTGGAGTACTACACCGAGTGGGCCTGAATCACATTGGACCAGTGGGTCCTAGACATCGTACAGAAGGGATACACTCCCAAATGTATGAAGCCAATCCCAAAGATCATTTTGTAGTTTCCTCATGCGCTTCTCTTGTTTTGTGCTATTAAAGCAAATATTTAATACTAGCAGCTTAAAGAAAGTATGGAATATTCCAGGAGAGTATGGCATTACCAGCAAAGCAGTTCAGAAGCTGTCTGAGAGCATTGTTGACACAATAGATTAGATTACTAGCTCCAATTTACATTCCAATGAGCTAGTTAGTTTGCATAACATAGCCTTCTCATCAGCAGGTCCAGCTCTCTGGAACTCGATCCCACCTGATTTGAGACAAGAGCCATGCTCTTTAACATTTAGGAAAAGACTAAAAACTTGGCTTTTCAAAAAAGCATTTCCAAGCCTTGAATAAAACCTCCTCTCACTAGCACTAACTCGTATGCAATAATGGAATGTAAACACGAATCAACCAACCTCAAACCCTCTCTCACTAATTCCTGCTGAATATTTATCATACTATTACCATTCACAACTGTCATATTTATTCATTTGATTACCTATGTACCGTTTCATAGTCTTATTTTTTCACTTGCTATTCTAATGTATCAATAGGCTGAAATGTAAATATTGTGCTGTTCAATTTCTCCCCTTCCATCCCAAGTTTATTTTCCTTGTTTTTTGTAACTTTCCCTCTCTCTTTTTCTGATTCACTGTATTTAAAGTTCAAGGTTCTTATTGAAAATATTGTTTTTTACGTTACGTTATGCTTTACACTCCTTGTTATTTGTAAACCGGGTTGATGTGATGCCTATCATGAAACTCGGTAAAACAAAAACAATAAATAAATAAATAAATAAATAAATTTTCCTAATTTGTTGGCATTATAATTTTATCTCATATCTTAATGGGACTGGGCTTCTTGTAAGTCATGTGATTTCTTGTAAGTTGAGCCCAGAAAGCAGTAAAACTTATGGCTGAACTAGACATTTTTTTAACTTTTACCATCCATTCTAGCATTTCAGCATATTCTGGTAATTTAGCAACCTTGAATAGTTTTACAAGTCTGATCAATGCAATTTAACAGTGCAGTAATGATTTTCTACTTAACTAGTCTAGCCTTAGAAGAGGAGAGGCAGTCAAAGGGATAATGGCAAAATTGCAGGATCTCCAAGCAGTTATGTTCATGCCCCTTGCAAGAAAGGGGCAAAGTTCCTATTCAATATTAATTTATTTAAAAAGATTTATAACCTGTGCATTACACTAGAGTTCATGGCAGTTTACATAAGTTACAATCATAATATAAAAACAGAAGAGCAAATGCAACAGCACAAATAAAAGCCCAAGAGAACTTTAGAAAAAAATTAAATCATACTATTGGAATTCCTTCAGTACCCTTAAAAGCCAGAGAGAAGAGATTAAGTATTCAATGCCTTTTTAAAGGACTTTGCGGTTGAGGCAATCTGTAGCTGATCCAGGATAGCATTCCACAATTGAGGACTTGCAATTGAAATTGCTCTGTTTCTAGTAATATCTCTTGCTAGTTTAAGAGTTGGAATTTCTAAGAGGTTTTTATTTGCTGATTGTAGATCTCTAGTAGGCTTGTAGAGGCAGAGGGAAGAAGTGAGCCATGCAGAGCACTCGATCAAAAAAATTGTATATTATAGCCAACACTTTATACTGTGTATACCAAGCAATTGGGAGCCAATGAAGCCTTGCAGGTACTGGAGTAATGTGATTTCTATTTTGTGATCCTGAAAAAGGAAAGATCATTCCACTTGGTGTTGAACCTAAAAGGGGTCAATAAATGCCTAAATGTGCTCCACTTCCAGATAGAAATACTTCATTCGATCATAGTATCAGTGAGGGAAGGAAGATTGAAGAAAGCTATTTCCATATTCAGATTTGGTTGTTCGACATGCTGGACCAGCATTTTCAATTTCAGGCATTACCCTTTGGTCTAGTAACAGCCCCCAGGACCTTCACCAAGGTTATGGTGGTAACGGTGGCTCTCCACAAACAGGACATAATGGTATGTCTATACTTGGATGACTGGCTCATCACAGCCAAATCATCTCAGGAGAGTCACTGGGCCTCTGAGACAGTGGTCCAGCTCCTTCAGCAAGTAGGATGGGTAGTAAACTGTACAAAGAGCAACTTGGAGCTCTCTTGGACTTTGGATTCTTTAGGGGCTCATTTTGATATGAGACGAGGTCAGGTTTCGCTGTTGCCCAACAGAGTAGCCAAGCTAATAGATCAGGCACTAGCTTTCCAGACTCAGGAGTTCCCCAGAATGTGGGACAAAATTAATCTCTTAGATCTCATGGAACCCTGCCTCTCAACATTCAAGAAAAAACTTAAGACCTGTCTCTTCCGCCAAGCCTTCTCAGATCCCCCTGACACACATTAGCCGAGGTTCTATGGATCTCCGTACCTCCTTTAAGTTTCTAATAAGATCCTCCCCTGACGCACCAATTGTTTATACTCGTTTACTGCGTTCCTAGGCCTTTTTTCTTCCAGCTATCTATGCCTCCAAGTTTACTATCCTTGTTGAATGTAACTTTGTTTTTCCTGTTTATACTATTGTATTTGGTTCAATCCCCCAATTCAATGTAAACTGATCTGGTCTTTTAACCATGATGATCGGTATAGAAAAGTGTTAAATAAATAAATAAATAAAATCTTTGCTGGATCTGGTCCCATGGGCTAGGGCACACATGCATCTGCTTCAGTAGTCCCTGTTTTTGCAGTGGTTGCCCTCCTCCAGGGGTTAGCAAGTTCGTCTGTAGGTTCCCTCGAGGGTAAGAAGGTATCTGGATTGGTAGCTACAGACCTCCAACCTGCAGAAAAAGATAGCCTTAGGATCCCCCAACTGGATTATAGTCATAACAGACACCAATATGAGAGGATAGGGTGTGCATTGCTAGGGCCAACTGGCCCAAGGGTATTGGTTAGGAGCAGAAGTGTTGTGGTCAATAAACAGGCTAGAGACAAGAGCCATTAGGTGGCTCTGCAGAGCTTCCTCCCACTAATAAGGGAGAATGCAGTTAGGGTCTTGTCAGATAATACCACAGTATTGTCATATGTAAACAGGCAAGGAGGCACCTGCAGCCTCCTGGTAGTGCAGGAAACTGCCCAGTTTGAGAGGGCAGAGGAAAATCTCAACCTCTCTGCATCCTACGTAGCAGGGAAGGAGAATCTTCAAGCCAGTTTGCTCAGCAGGAATAGGCTGGACCTGGGAGAGTGGCAGCTGTGTCCAGAAGATTTACAAATGGTTGTGGATCTATGGGGTTGCTCAGGTGCGTTTCTTATGGTGACACAGGCAAATGCCAAGGCAGACATATTCTTCGGTCAAGGACAGTGTCTGTTCCAGTGGCATACAAGCACTCATGCCAACTGGCCCAAGGGTATTGGCCACAGCTCAGCCATTGAATGTCCCCCCCCCACCCCTGTGGCCTCTTGTAGGAAAGATAAAGGACCATCTATCCATGGTAATTCTAGTAGCCCCAGTTGGCCAAGGAGGCCATGATTTGCAGACCTAGTGAGGCTGCTGAATGAATCGCCATTGTATTTTCCCAGGGAGCGGGGCCTACTCTGGATAAGTCCAGTTCCAGTGGAAGATCCGTCTCCAATCTCTCTTGCGACTTGGACCTTCAAAGGGCATGCCTGCATAAGAGAAGTTTACTTCTCAGCTGTGATTACTAGAAGCAAGGAAGTTATCTATCTTCTTTACTTACAATAGAATTTGGTGAGTATTTGAGTGTTTCTTTGACAAACATGGACTCTCCCCATGGAAAGCAGACATCTCACAAGCAAGCCTGGACAAGGAGTTGGCCCTTAATTCCCTGAAGGTACAGATAGCAGCTATTTTGTGCTATAGAGGCCAGATTAGGGCAATGCACCCAGACATAATCTGGTTCCTGAAAAGGGTGGATCTTAGTATGTCTTGAGGGCTCTAGTTAAGCTACACTTTGAGCCAGTAAAAAAGGCATTAATGAAGGACTTGTCTCTGAAAAACCACGTTTCTAGTAGTGATCTGTTCGGCTAGGTTTATGTTGGAGCTGCCGACTCATTCATGTAGGGACCCTTATTTACTTTATTCCCCAGAATCGGTCATCTTTTGTCCAGTCCCATCCTTTGTTCCTAGGGTGGTATCGGCCTTTTGTGTGAGCCAGTCTATCTCCATTCCAGATTTTTATAGCAGTGATTATCAGGGACATGTGTGAACGCTTTTAGGAAAAGCTGTTTGTGTTCGGGATCAAAGAAGTGAAATATTACAGGCTGTACGTGCAGGCCAAGCCAGACCCCAAGGTCTTTGGGGCAAGAATCATTAAAGCAATTCTGTCTGGCTACCTCCCCAGCGAGGAGTAGCTTTGGTAACTCCCATATGTGAGGATGGGTCTAGCAGAAAGAAAAGGAAAATTAAATGTATCATTTGAATTAATAAAATTTAAATTAAAAAACTAATTTACATTAAATGAAATGACAAAAGATGAACAAGTCAGCAATATACAAGTAAATCCCAACAGTATTATAGAGGACTTCTGTCACTTCTAGCTCATATTAATGGGGAGAGCAAAGCACTATAATACAGATAAAAATAAATCTTCCAAAATTCTGGAAAATTTAATAAACATACATTTTTAGCTCTCACATGATTTTCCAAGACTTCCAATTGTTTGAGTGATAAAACAACTGAAAGATACACAGGGAATGTAACATTTTGCGTAGATTACGTCAATGGGAACAACATTTTATTTTTAAGTGGCAGACATTAGAGCCCACTGTGAATAACGATGTAGAGTGGGTGGCGTTTATGTGATTATATGTTTGCAGATATAGGATGGGTTGTTTCCAATTGTAACACAAGTGATAGATGCAGTGCATACAGTAAGCTATTAGTGATTTGAGATGAGTTTAGGTAGTGAGGCGTTGGTATTTTGAGTTCCTGTTGATTATACAATTTGGACTGCTTTAATGTGGAAAGGTTTTGTGTGCGTGTGTGATTTGGAGTGTTTATATATGGGAGGGTTAGAGCAATGGATTTGTAGCACTGGCGCATGGAAGATTACATTGATGGATTTATAGCACTGGTGTGTGGCGGTTTTAAAGTGCTGGGGGTATTTATGTAGTGGTGTGCGTTATGTGCAGTGAAGCATTTTGATTGGCTACATTTTTATGCCGTGTGTCAATCAGCTTGGTATCACCTTGAGTTTGCTGGTAGATGGGAGGAGTTGCACATTGCGTATGGTAGCGCAGCATAGCACTTCACGTGTGATGATGGCCTCTGATTGATTGGACGAGTTCAATATAACTATGTAAGTCAGTTTGGTGCGTTCTTGTAACGTCGGAACATCATGAATGGCGGTGTTTTGTTGTTTTGAAAAGAGACGTTATATACGGCAGTATTTGGTCTGCGAATCTTAGGTTTTGTAAGTATTTGTTTGATTAATTATGTTTGATTAGATACGTGATAAAAAAATTTTTTGTGTGTTTTTCGACAGCTTCATAGGAGGCTACAGTATAATTGCCTATTGATGTCATTCGTGTCCTCGCTCATTTAAGGATCTGTTGTGGTAATTACTTTTTAGTAGCATTTATTATACATAGGTGTTATGTTCGGCGGCCCGTGACTTACCCCATCGGACCGCTGCACTCACCCTCGGTCCTGCGAGGCGGGCGCCCCATGTCCCGGTACGGGGACTGGCGTTCGGTGTGCTGCCGCGCACGCCAGGGCCAGTGCAGTGCGTGGCTCCTCGCGTCGGGGGGGTCCCTTGTGCGGGCCGCACTCTGCTCTCTCTGCCCTTCCCCCCTGTTCGGCGCACGAGCGCGTGACAGCCTGGTCTCCTAAAGGGCCAACATCAAGGGGACGGATCCTGAAGCCCATGGCCCTTACTGATGACTTCATTAAGCCTGGGACTATTTAAAGCCAGGTCCTGTCTTCAATCAGCGCCTCAGCAACGGGTCCTGCTCTCCTGTAGAGTGCGAGTTGTCTGCGTTCCTGCCTTCGCCTTGCTTTGTTCCTGCCTTGCTCCTCGTCCCTTGGATTGCTCTTTCAGTTCTGACTCCTTGCCTGGTACTCGACTCTGCTTGAACTCCGCCTGCCCTAACTCCTTGCTTGGTATCCGGCTCCCCGCCTGTTGCCTTACACTGTCTGCCCAATGCCAGTCTCCTCTGTTGAACCTCACCTTCGCTTCATCTACTTGCCCCCTGGCATTGCTGGGAAGTCCTGCCAGCCCCGGTACTCTAGGGCTCAACCTGCGGGGAACGAGGGTTGGTATAGGTGAAGCTCCCGTTGGGCCTTTCCTCCTGTTCTGCCTCGCTGACGACAAGGACCTCCAGGGTTGTTGAGGCAAGGTTGTTGCTACCCCTGGGGGTAGCAACAACCTTGCCTCAGCTCAGGGTCCACTTTCCTAACAGATTATTGAGGCCATGGACCCGGCAGATCCTCGCCCAGAAATTGCAAACCCTCCAGTCAGCCCTAGAACCTGTTGTGGCAGATATGAACCACCTTGCAGCACGTTTGAACTCCTTGACCCTTCCCGTGGCCCTGTTGCTGCTCCATTGCCAGTTCCAGATTCCCATTTGGCGACAATTCCCTTGCCCGCACCACCCCGATATAACGGAGATTCCAGGTGGTGTTGTGGGTTTTTGAACCAATGCCATATGCATTTTTCGCTTCAGCCAACACGCTTCCCGAATGATTCGGTTCGGATAACTTTCATCCTCTCCCTTCTTGATGGAAAGGCTCTGGCCTGGGCCTCTGCGCTGTGCGAGCACGTTGACCCTCTTATCTCTAATCTCCAGCAATTCGTCTCGGCGTTCAAGCAGGTCTTTGACGAGCCCGGTCGATTACCCACGTTGGGCTCTGACCTTCTGCACCTGTGCCAAGGTAATCGATCGCTAATGGACTACGCGATCGAATTCTGAACCCTGGCCACAGGGCTGAACTGGCAGGGAGACTGCCTGCGTACTATATTCCTGGAGGGTTTAGCCCCCAGGATTAAGGATGAGCTAGGGCTTTGTTGATTTCACGGGGAAGATAGATGCCTTCAGCAGCGAGCTCAGGAGCTCCGCTCACTTCAAAGGAGCTCCTCCAGAATGCTGTCTTCTTCCTCGATCGGTCTCACTCACCCTTTGGGGGGATTCTCTAGAAGAACCCATGCAACTAGGTAGTGTCCACCTTACTAATGAAGAGAAGACCCAACGTCAATTAGGTCTCTTTCTGTATTGCGGAACAAGCGGCCATCTGTTAGCCCAGTGCCCAGAGAGAAAGGGGTCTCCCCCACGCCGCGAAGCGACAGAGCGGACGACCCTAGGGCTAACCACCCCCCTGCCCCAGTTTGTACTGCTTATATCCCTGGAACAACCCTCTACATGCTTCTCCACCCAAGCCCTGGTGGACTCCGGGGCTGGGGGAAATTTCATACGACAAGAGATTATAGACCAGCATCTGATCCCCATGAAATGCCTAATATCACCATTGGCAATCTCTTCTGCTTTTGGGGATCCCCTTCCTGGGCTGGTGACTCAAACCACTGTGCCGCTCACATTGAAGATAGGACCCACACAAACGGAGCTCCTTTCCTTCCATGTGCTTCCTAGGGCAGTAAGTCCCATCATTTTGGGTCTATTGTGGTTGCAGAGGCATCAACCCCAATTTAATTGGTGCATGATAGAATTCATCCATTGGGGGTTAGGATGCACGAATTCCTGTTTAAAGTCGGAAGAGCCTCCCAGTTCTTTGCTCGTGGCCACCACCTTGCCAAACCTTCACACCCCTGACAAGAGGTCGCAAGAGACCCAAACTGCCTCCGGGGCCCTCCAGAAGGATATACTACAACTAGTCTTTGCTCAGTTGAAGGACCAGTTGTTCCACGAGAGATTGGGACATGAGGACCGGAAGAATGAGCACAACCGAGTGAAGGAAAAGATCACATCTCTATAAGCGATAAAGATGAAGAAATACAAACTCTGAATACACTTCTGTTACAGGAGAAGGGCACGAGACAGAGACCCATTTCTGCCTGTCTGGCCTCTGAGGGACTGGAGGGCCTTCATCCCACAATAGTAGAGCCTGACATCCCTTCTCACTATTGGAAGGATTGCTCCCCCTCGACAGGGAGGGTTCAGCTCCTGGAATTGCATGAACTAGGAGACCAAACCAATTCTTTGGATGTGGAATCCTCCACTCAAGTCTTCCTTGGAGCTGTTATCCCCCATCAATGCGGGACCTCGAGGGGGGGTACTGTTACGTTTGGCAGCCTGTGAGTTACCCCATCGGACCACCACACTCACCCCGGTCCTGCGAGGCAGGCGCCCCATGTCCCGGTATGGGGACTAGCGTTCGGCACGCTGCAGTGCCGCGCATGCCAGAGCCGGTGCGGTGTGCAGCTCCTTGCGTCGGGGCATCCCTTGTGTGGGCCGCCCTTGGCTCTCTGCCCTCCCCCCCCCCCCCCCCCCCCCCCCCCGGTTCGGTGCTTGCGTGCGGGACAGCCTGGCCTCTTAAAGGGCCAAAAGCAGAGGGACGGGTCCTGAAGCCCACGGCCCTTACTGATGACCTCATCGAGCTCCTGACTATTTAATGCCAGGCCCTGCCTTCAGTCAGCATCTCAGCAATAGTCCTGCTCTTCTGTAGAGTGCGAGTTGTCTGCATTCCTGTGCTCTGTCTTCGCCTTGCTTCGCTCCTGATCCATTTCCACCATCCTTGCTCCTGTCTCCTGTTCCTGCCTTGCTGCTTGTCCCTTGGATTGCTCTCTCGGTTCTGACTCCTTGCTTGGTACTCAACTCTGCTTGAACTCCACTTGATCTGACTCCTTGCCTGATATCTGGCTCCCCGCCTGTTGCCGTATGCTGTCTGTCCGACGCCGGTTTCCTCGGTTGGACCTCACCTTCACTTCATCTACTCTCCCCCTGGCATCGCTGGGAAGGCCTGTGCCTAAGTCCTGCTGGCCCTGGCACCCAAGGGCTCAACCTGCAGGGAACGAGTGTTTGTATAGGTGAAGCTCCTGTTGGGCCTTCCCTCCTGTTATGCCTCGCCGACGACGAGGACCTCCAGGGGCCTACCCCTGGGGGTAGCAACAACTTTGCCTTGGCTCAGGGTCCACTTTCCTAACAATATGTTTGATATTTAGCATTTGTTATGGGTTTGTTTTGGTATTCTAGGTGTATACCTTTCCCCTGAGGAAGCCCGAATGGGCGAAATGAGGGTTCTTTGTAGGGAACAGAAATTTGGATGAAGACAAGCCTTCGGGTCGCCATGAAGAGAATGGAGATTTGACAGAATAAGAACTATTTTGATTATTAAAAAAAAATGAGGATAACATTTGAGGATATTACTTTAATGAAGAAATAATTATTGCCATACTTTGAGAAAACAAGGATGACCGTTATTGAGATGTCATTTCGAAGGAGAAGGATTTAGTAAGATCTTCCTTGTAGTGATAGAATTTGAAAAAGCTGTGCTGCTACATTTGTAGTTTGTAATCATTTTTTGCAAATGTTATAATTTCAATGTATGTCATTTAATGTTTACATTGATGTTTTTGTATTTTACAAAAATGTTTCAGTGTTTAGTGTTTTTAAGGTATGAATGTGGAGTGATTGAGATTGTTTGTTTTATAGTTTGTATCTTTCTGTGAAGTTGTGGTAATAAAAGTGCTTATATACGTATGATATTCATTTATTGATTTTTTTGACTCATTAAGTGGATTTTGATGTAGCCTTCTTTTGGGCCACACAGCCACCTTCTGTCTTCAGCTGCAGGGCCCAGGCCCACTCAACAGCCTTCTTTCTTCGGCCTGGGCCCAACTGGGATTGAAAAAAAATTGTGGGACTACTGAGACTCAGGGCTCAGTGCTAACGAAACTCCAGCTGCAGTGCAACACTATCGTAGGAGAAAGAAGGGGGGAAGGGAGACCACCAAAGCATAGTGAATTTTTCTGAATTTCTTAAAAAATGTTTAGCAAATTTCTCTCAATTTATTTCTGAAAGATTTGCACATTCCTATTTAGAGAAACATCTTACTGTAAGCATAGTTAACCCTAGTAAAGGGAGCAGCCAGAAATGTTTGCTGAAAGAATGCAAATGTAGATATCTCCTGGCTTAAGATAGTAGAGAGGAGCATTCCTAAGATGATACTAAATGTAAGGTTTTGCTGTTCTGCCCTTTCTCTGCTCAGTACTTGTAATATGAACATTTTTTGGTAGTCTAACTTAAATTAGAACATAGCAAACTAATAATAAAGAATAAATATCTTCCTAATATAAGATTTTAAAGTAGGTGCACCTCTATATGTATTACACTGCAGTAGACCTCCTCGCCTCTAAATAATGAGTTTAAATGAATAATAAATTTGTAGACCATTATACTAGGCATCATTGGGCAATGATCACATTTGATATACACTCTGCTTTATATATAATCATCATTCTGATGCCATTTGACTATTTTTCATGCAAATAAAATGCCACCTTGAAAAATATATCTGGATAAAAACTTATCTTATTCATTCTGCATGTAGTTTGAAAACTGCCATAAATACATTTTGATGTATTCAACAAATGCCCATCACACATCAGCCTGACACGGGACCATATTTTGGACTAGAATAGTCCTTCATCAGGGTATTACCATCACATCCAGGTCTAAGATCAAAACAAAAATATATATTTAAACAGTGTCTTTTTAGAAAATTGTACTCTCACGGATGAGACCCACTCACTAGTTTGGTGTGTTTAGTATGTGAATGGCATCGGGAAATATCATACCAGTTCCCCTACCTATATGATCTTTTTAAAAGAAAAAAATTCACACCAATTAGATGGTGTCCATTCCAATAAATGAGCCATCAATCAAATGCAGTCAGTAGCAAAAAACCAAGTGCATTGTAATCAAATGAGAGAATACCAGTCAGTCTCATTATCGAGCCCTGTCGGTTGTGTGGTATTGTTAATTCAGCTCATTAAATAAACAATCTAGGCAGCATTTAGTAAAAGAAAAAAAAGTTTATTCACAGGAGAAGTAAAGAAGCTACTACAAACAGCTCAGAAAGATAAACAAAGCACAAAAGATTTCTGAGGGACGGAGATCTTACTCTGCTATGCTGCCAGAAACCAGCAAAGCAAGATGTCAAAGTATCCTTTGTTTCAGTCAGGTCTTTATACTGTTCTTATCTCTGTTACACCTACGTGTTACTTTTTGTCCTTTTTTGGTCCAAATTACATAGGATGCTGACCACTGACCACATTCCTGAGCACATGCCTATCATAGTGCTTGATCTATGTATGTTATCTGACACACATACACAGATCACTAAGTGACTGCATCTAAAATTATCTAAAAATGAAAATTGATTCCTTCGTATTCAGATAGAAAATCCAATATTGTTCTCTGTAGTCAAGATACTGCATACGGTCCTTCCCCTCCCACCCACCCCCACATTTTTATGTACATGTTCAATCACCCGCCACTTAAGATCTTCAAAACTGTGCAAACTCTCAATACAGTGTTGTACCATGGGTGTTTGCAGCTTGCCTCTCTGTATGCAACTATGCTGTTCAATAAGATGCTTCCATATTGGATGAGTAGGTCTGCCTACATACAGGTCAATCCAGTAACGAGTGGTAGGAAGAGCTGCGTTAGTGCCTGGCGCACCCGCGGTTGCCGCATGCACAGTCCAGCTCACCTACTGCTCGATCCTGTATGTAAATAGCTTGCAAATGCAAGCTGCGTCTAAGAAGCGTCCGTGAAGCATTAGGCCCGCGCAACCCATTTTACTGTATAGAGCGCTATACAGCGCCTATACAGTAACCTGGGTGCGCGGGCCTAACACTTCACGGACACGCTGGGCAGCCCCAGTCCTCTCCCCTCCTCCCGAAGCAACAAAAGCGAAAAAAATCAAAAAAGCGAAAAAAAAAGTTGCAAGAGAGAGAGGGGAGAGAGGACGGGTAGTCCTACGCTCGGGATTGCCAGTCCTCTCTCCCCTCCTCCCGAAGCTGGAGGCAGGGGAGCCGCGGTCGTCCTCGCCGATGTCCGTCTCCAGAGGGGGGCTGCAAAAAAAGTAAGTCGCTTCGTCGCTTTACACTGCCAGTCCTCTCTCTCCTCCTCCTGGAGCAAGGCTGCTTTTCGCGCCTTGCTTCGGAAGGAGGGGAGAGAGGACGGGCAATCCTGAGCGTAGGATTGCCCGTCCTCTCTCCCCTCTCTCTCTTGCAACTTTTTTTTTTCGCTTTTTTTCGCTTTTGTTGCTTCGAGAGGAGGGGAGAGGACTGGGGCTGCCCCGGAGACCAGCACCCATGAACGCGGCCAGGGCAGGTGAGCGGGCACTGGGGGAAAGTTTGCCGCCTACCCTTACCCCTGCCTCTAACGCAGGGGTAAGGGTAGGCGGTAAGTTAGCAGGTTAAACGCGCAGCAAAATGGCAGGGTAAAAAAGTGATAGTCGGGGCGCGCGTTACTGGATGGTAGGGAATAGCTAATTCGATCGTTTACATGTGATATACATGCTGCGTGCGGAAGGAGTTACCCGGGGATTTAAGGACGCGGTAAGAGTAGATTAAAAGGGGGATTGTGGATCGCAGGAAGGGGCTAACGCGGCCGGAAAGTGAGTAGAAAGCGGGTTAGGAGCGGGGTAACAGCGGCCCCACTTTACTGGATTGACCTGACAGTTTGTCCCTGCAACATCATGTATAAGATGTTGGGGGTTGTACAGTCAGTAAAATCCCTTGCCTCATAAAGTATGCTTGTATCATTACGCCAGAACGGACCAGTGATTGCTTAGTCACACAAAGAGCAATCACAACATGACCAGTGTCCCTTGTGAAAAGGACCACCATTAGTATTCTCCATATTGATTTCTAAAAGTGGCAACCATGAATGAACCACATAGTCACGTATGTTTTTGCCACACTTATATGCTATTACTGGTCTGCCTGAAGAAGATGCATGCATCTGTAGAATCGGCTGAATGGCATCAGACTAATGATTATATATAAAGCAGAGAGTATATCAATGTGAACAACATTGCCCTATGACGACTAGTATGATGGTCTACTAATTTGTTCATTTAAACTCGTTATTTAGGGGCAAGGAGGTCTACTGCAGTGTTAAACTCAGGTTCTAGTGTCGTGCCACAGGGGATCTAAGGTTGTTTGCACTTAGACCTTGGATTGTATAGGAAGACAGATGCTGCTACTGTGTCAGTCCTAACTTACCAATGAATGGTGCTAAAGGTGCTCCTCCATCCCTGGGCTGACAATGATTTTCGGTCATTGTTTGGGTGGGGGTGGTTTGAAGATGGAAGGATAAAATAAAATAATTTGTGTGTGTATGGGGAGGTGGAACAAAAAAACAAACCCCCAAAATAACAGGCTAGACTTTATAAACTCCTTTTCAGGGTTGAAAAATTCCTGGATGCTAGGTCATGCCAAAAATTGGTGCCTGTTGCTGGCTTGATAATGATCAGGTTGATAATGAGTGGTGCCGAGTGATTGGAGAAGAGCGGTGGTGGTCCCACTTCACAAGAGTGGGAACAGAGAGGAGGCTGGTAACTACAGACCGGTTAGCCTCACTTCGGTGGTGGGAAAAGTAATGGAATCACTGTTGAAAGTGAGAATAGTGACCTATCTACAGTCCGGAGAATTACTGGACCAGAGGCAGCATGGATTCACCAGGGGAAGATCCTGTCAGACAAATCTGATTGACTTTTTTGACTGGGTAACCAAGGAATTGGATCAAGGAAGAGTGCTCGATGTCATCTACTTAGATTTCAGCAAAGCTTTTGATACGGTTCCGCACAGGAGACTGGTGAATAAAACGAGAAGCTTAGGAGTGAGTGCCGAGTTGGTGACCTGGATTGCAAACTGGTTGACGGACAGAAGACAATGTATGATGGTAAATGGAACTTTCTCTGAAGAGAGAGTGGTTTTAAGTGGTGTACCGCAAGGATCGGTGTTGGGACCGGTCCTGTTCAATATCTTTGTGAGCGACATTGTGGACGGGATAGAAGGTAAGATTTGTCTTTTTGCGGATGACACTAAGATCTGCAACAGAGTGGACACGCCGGAAGGAGTGGAGAGAATGAGACGGGATTTAAGGAAACTGGAAGAGTGGTCGAAGAAATGGCAGCTGAGATTCAATGCCAAGAAGTGCAAAGTCATGCATATGGGGAGTGGAAATCCGAATGAACTGTATTCGATAGGGGGGGGAAAGGCTGATGTGCACGGAGCAGGAGAGAGACCTTGGGGTTACAGTGTCTAATGATATGAAGTCTGTGAAACAATGCGACAAGGCGATAGCAAAAGCCAGAAGAATGCTGGGCTGCATAGAGAGAGGAATATCGAGTAAGAAAAGGGAAGTGATTATCCCCTTGTTCAGGTCCTTGGTGAAGCCTCACCTGGAGTACTGTGTTCAGTTTTGGAGACCGTATCTACAAAGAGACAGAGACAAGATTGAAGCGGTACAGAGAAAGGCGACCAGAAAGGTGGAGGGTCTTCATCGGATGTCATACGAGGAGAGATTGAAGAATCTAAATATGTACACCCTGGAGGAAAGGAGGAGCAGGGGTGATATGATTCAGACTTTCAGATACTTGAAAAACTTTAATGATCCAAAGACAACAACAAACCTTTTCCGTCAGAAAAAAATCAGCAGAACCAGAGGTCACGAGCTGAGGCTCCAGGGAGCAAGACTAAGAACCAATGTCAGGAAGTATTTCTTCATGGAGAGAGTGGTGGATGCCTGGAATGCCCTTCCGGAGGAAGTGGTGAAGTCCAAAACTGTGAAGGACTTCAAAGGGGCGTGGGATAAACACTGTGGATCCATCAAGTCTAGAGGTCGTGTATAAAGAGGAGGCAGCAAAACACTGCACGGTGCGGCAGTAGCCACAGAGGCATTCACGGAGCGGGATGCCAGTGGCCAGTGGTTGGTGTTCCACCTTCACGGAGCGGAAGGATGGAGGGCTGCCATCTCCAAAAAAAAACAACAAAAAAAGCAGGGGTGGGTAAGAGTATGTAAAATTAACGGTGAGGTTATAGGCTATAGGTATTGCCAATTATTAGGCTTGTTCAATATTTGTTGATAGTTAATGTGGCTCTCGCGGAAAAGGGGCTACTACCTGGAGATAATACCCTTGTTCAGTGTACATACACAAGGTTGATGAGACTCCATCATAGCTCTGGGCTTCAATGGCAAGAGGTAATGTGGAAGATAAATTAAAAAAAAAAAAAAAAATTTTGTATTCACAGGGAAGCAAGGTGTAACTGGGCCGATACTTTACTTTCAATGCATGACCAGTGTAGCTCTCTGCTTCGGCGAAGGAGAGAGTCTGATACTTCTCTTTCAACGCATGGCTCTCTGCTTCAACGGCAGGGGGAGTGTGGAAGGGAGGATCTGAGTGTGGATGGCAACCAATGGAGTCTGGATCGTATAGTCTGGGTGGACAGGGGCAGGGGTGTGGCCTGCTTGTTGCAAAGGTTGCTACCCCTAATTGAGCTGGATGTTCACTTGGATGCAGATCCGGCGATGCTCTCTACATTGGTGGTAGGGTGGAGGGGAAATAGGGCTGGAGGGTACTGGAAGCCAAGAGTAACAGGTGGGAGAGAGAAAAAGGAAGAGGAAAAAAAAAAAAAAGGATAAAGTGTGTAGCTTGCTGAGCAGACTAGATGGGCTGTTTGGTCTTCTTCTGCCGTCATTTCTATGTTTCTATGTAGGTTACTTGCACATGTTTATTTTTGTCATTCTGTTTTACCTTTTTGTTTTTGATTTATGACCACCTTTCCACTGAGGTACTGAAGGCAAGGTATATTCATGTATCTTACCAGATACTGGGACCAGTGAAAAATTAGGCCTTTGTCTTAATCTGATTTCCTAGTCAATAAATTTAAATAAATCCTATTTTCTAATATTCATTGTCTATTTGTTTATTATTTTAGCGTCGCCTTCGTCACCTACGCAACATCGCAGCACGAAACATTCTTAATAAGAATGGTTATCGACTCCTTGACACCTACTATACGCTTCACCTCTGTGATAACACAAAGATATATAAAGGTAAGTCAGTTCTTAAGCTTTGAAGTTTTCATTCTCTTGTTAAGTTATTTAGGTTGAGCTTCATTCTTCATAGACTATAAGTGGTATTAGGGTTCGGGAACCAGTCTGCTACTGCTCACCTCTTTTCCCCCTCCTCCACACATATTGGGGTCAGCAGTGCTGCAGACAGTTTTCTGTTATGTCCTATACCTACACAATCTGCATAGTTCAGAAAAGACCATGTGTTTTATCCACAGCATTAGGCTTTTGTTACACTTTGCAGGATTAGCATTTAGAAGAAAATAAACAATACATATCTCTAAAGTCCTTGCTATTTAGCATTGGTTTATACTAAATAAAGCTCTGCATCATTAGTGGATTGAAATGTGCTAGAAACCTTGGCCTGCTTAAGAATATAAGAAATTGCCATGCTAGGTCAGACCAAGGGTCCATCAAGCCCAGCATCCTGTTTCCAACAGAGGCTAAACCAGGCCACAAGAACCTGGTAATTACCCAAACACTAAGAAGATCCCATGCCACTGATGCAATTAATAGCAGTGTATTAATAAAGGTAACTAGCTGGCTAGCCCTACCCAACTTTGGGAGATTCCCTTCTGTTTGCATCCTTTGTCTTGGTACTGGCTGGGCTGAGGAGGCATCTCTGTGAAAACACAACAAGTCGCTGTATTTTCCACAAGTCGCTCAACAAGCCGTTGTATTTCCACAAACCCTCTAGGACACCCAGATCGCAACACGCTGCCACAATACACATGCCTTCGCATAAAAACACTTGCTACGCTTCAACCAAAGAACGTACCATTTCCATAGCAGGACCTGCAACCTGGAACACCATGCCCCCCGATCTGTGGCAAGAAACTTGCACAAAAAAATTTAAGCAAAAAATTAAAACAAGGCTCTTCAGGCAAGCCTTCTCCCAACAATAAACTACCTGCATTACACAGTAAACAGCCCTTCCCGGCTGTATACCCCTGTACATTAAGTCTGCATAATTTAATAATTTTATTCATGAAAATATAATATATTTACTCTTCTTCATTGATTACCTCTGTTCCCCCCCTTGTTCCTTGCCCATAATATTCATACTATTTATTCTCCTTTTTTACATAGTTTTACCCCTGTTATGCCGATTCTACCCTTGTTCGCCAACTCTTTTTTCTGTTAACTATACTGTTCATTAACTACAATTGTAAAGCACTGTTGTTAATTTCAAGTTGTCTGTAAACCGATATGATGTTACGGAAATACAAACCATCCTGAGAAGAATGAAACCTTCGTCTCATCCTGCAGACCACATCCCCTCCAAACTACTTCTATCTGTTCCAGACACAATAGCCACCTCATTGAAAAATATCATCAACTGCTCTCTAGCCCAAGGAACCTTCCCAGATGATCTCAAAATGGCCTCAATCTCACCGCTCCTAAAGAAACCTAACCTAGACCCGAAGGACCCTAACAATTTCCGCCCCATAGCTAACCTCCCATTCATCGCCAAGATCATGGAAAAACTAGTGAACTCTCAACTCTCAGATTTCATCGAAGACAACAATCTTCTCTTCACCCCACAACACGGCTTCCGAAAAAATCGAGGCACAGAATCCCTCCTCACCTCGCTGACAGACCATATCTTACTGGGCCTCGACAAAGGAAACTCTTTCCTATTGATCTTGTTAGACCTATCCGCAGCGTTCGACACTGTCAACCACGCCATCCTCCTAAACCAGTTGTCGTCCATAGGAATCTGCGGCACCGTCCTATCTTGGTTCAAAACCTTTCTCAATAACAGAGGTTACAAAGTTAAACTCCAAAACAAGGAATCCTCAAGATTTGACTCGACCATAGGAGTCCCACAAGGTTCTTCATTATCTCCGACTCTATTCAATATTTACCTGCTTCCACTCTGCCAACTTCTCACTGACCTCAATCTAAAGTACTTCCTATACGCAGATGATATTCAAATCATCATCCCCATCAAAGGCTCATACTCTAAAACTCTTGACTACTGGGAATCATGCCACCAAAAAATCAAACTACTCAACAGCCTTCACCTCATCTTAAATTCCTCCAAGACAGAAATCCTACTCATCTCTCCTGAGAACAATACACCTAACATTGCTCTTCCTACCAACCTACATACCACACAAGTTAGAGACTTAGGAGTGTTATTGGACAACCGGCTAAACTTCAAGGCACACATCAACAAAACAACCAAAGACTGCTTCTTTAAACTCCAGGTTTTGAAAAGGATAAGACCTCTCTTCCATGCTCAAGACTTCAGAATGATCATCCAGGCAGTCATTTTTTCAAAATTAGACTATTGCAATTCCCTATTGCTAGGTCTGCCTTCTTCCTATTCCAAATCATTACAGATGGTGCAAAATTCAGCAGCCCGACTACTAACAGGCACAAGAAAAAGAGACCACATATCACCCATCCTGAAAGAGCTACATTGGCTACCCGTATACTTCCGAATCATGTACAAAGCCATATGTATCATTTTCAAAACTATACATCAATGCACTTCCCTCGATCTTCAATTCCCTCTCCAAGTATACAACTCGACAAGACCTACCAGAGATGTTTATAGAGGCACACTCCAAGTTCCCCCTGCGAAATCGACTAGACACATTACCCTAAGAGATCGCGCCTCCTCCACAGCTGGCCCCCTTCTGTGGAATTCCTTACCCACAGATCTCAGACTAGAACCCTGCCTCCTAACTTTTAGGAAAAGACTTAAGACTTGGTTATTCAAGAAAGCTTTCCCAGACACAATTTAATGACACAATCCAAGGACACAATCCAAGGACTCCTCTAAAACATCCAGCCATTAATCATGCCATTTGCACATAACTTGTAATTTGACTTGTATATCGTTTAACCATTTTATTCTTTCCTATTTCTTCCTCTTCACCAAGTTTTGCTACCCTTGTTAATTGTAACTGTACCTTCGGTCACCTCAGTTCTAGTTTGATGTATTTAATGCACTCCCGTTTCATGTAAACCAGCAAGATATGTTCTCATGATTGCCGGTATATAAAAACCTTAAATAAATAAATAAATAAAAAATATAGAAAAACCCATAAATAAATCAATCTCTGGCTTCGTGGCCAGCAGCCTCAAACCCTCTCTCACTAATTCCTGCTGAATATTTATCATACTATTACCATTCACAACTGTGTCATATTTATTCATTTGATTACCTATGTACCGTTTCATAGTCTTATTTTTTCACTTGCTATTCTAATGTATCAATAGGCTGAAATGTAAATATTGTGCTGTTCAATTTCTCCCCTTCCATCCCAAGTTTATTTTCCTTGTTTTTTGTAACTTTCCCTCTCCCTTTTTCTGATTCACTGTATTTAAAGTTCAAGGTTCTTATTGAAAATATTGTTTTTTACGTTACGTTATGCTTTACACTCCTTGTTATTTGTAAACCGGGTTGATGTGATGCCTATCATGAAACTCGGTATAACAAAAACAATAAATAAATAAATAAATATCTGGCAGGGCTTTCCTCTCTCCAGTCTCCCCAGACACTCCTGGTCCTTTACCTCCTCGACACAGGGAGGGACAGGGTTGATACCGCCACATCGTCACATATTAATTAATCTCTCTCCACCTGCAGCCGTCTTGTAACAGTCAGGATATGAATATGCAACAGTTCATGCATAGTCAATCAGAGCACGAAAAGGGGGTTATTAATTTCAGAGTGCTGCCGCCTCCTCCCATTGGGGGTGAGGGGTGGTCACTGACTTTGCTATGTGGCGATTCTGGAGCAGGGTCTAGTCCGGTAATCTCTTGACCAGCAGTGTCAGCGCTTCTCTTCATTTCAGATTGTTGACTTCCCCCTTTTCCCCCTATCCTGTCTCATGCTGTCCTTGGATAGACTGTTTTCTACTCTGGGTAGATTGTTGTTTTTCAGTTCACTGGTGAGCCCCCTTCTTGTATTAGTTATTTCTTGTTTTTATGCAGACTTGTTTGTTTCAGCTTACTTCATTATTTGAGGGAAGAAGCTTATAGCTCCTAAATCAAATAAGTAGATCTGATAAACTGGGTAGCATGGTTGTGCTGGTCAAAGTTCTTATCTTGTTTTTCTTTTTCTTTTAAATTAACCATTTTTATTAAAGAGAGACTAGCAAATACAAGAGTACCATCTTGGACCATGGGAACAAATACAAAAACAGACATATAACACTGTCAATGAGCCCAATGACCCACAACACAAACGTCTTCAGAAATTTTCCAAGAAAATATAATAGCAGTCCCTCTACCCCCATCCCCAAAATCAGTCATACTTAAGCAATATTGTCACCAAAACGAAAGCCCCTGAAAACACCAATCACACCAAGGGGCTTATAAGATTCCACTTATTATATTCCCCTATAATAAGAGGGTTCAGATCATCATAAGGCATCATAAAGTATTCCCCAATACTAAACCTCACCAAGAAAACCCCCTAACCTCATCAACACTCCGATGAGCAGGAATCTCGCCAGAGGATATAAGCAGACCAAATTTTGTCAAACTTTACTACAGTATTCCTTTGATGAGCAGTGATCTTATTCATACCTTACAGGCTGTGGATACGACTATGCAAACCTTGTAATGAAGGGATCTGCATGGAGCGCCAACATTTGGCAATCTCATAGTGTACTCCCGTAACAACCTGAATCACTAATTTTTGTTGGAATTTATTACCTTCAGGGATGGGGACATTCATTAGTGCCTGTAATGAATACAACTTAAAGGTAAGACCCAACATTCCCTGTAGCCAAGTAGAGACCTCTCCCCAGTAACCTTGAATGAACGGGCACTCCCACCACATATGCATATACGTTCCCAAATCCCTGCAATTCTTCCACCACCTGTCCAGAAGCGATCAAAAAAGAACGATACAACTTAACAGGAGTATAATACGAACAAAAGAAAACTTTATACCCATTTTCAATTAGATTGGTAGCAATCGGCCCTCTTCCCATTTACAAGAAGATAACCTTCCATTCCTCATCTGACAAAGGATGCCCCAAATCCTGTTCCCAGGCCTTAATATGGCTTGGAGAAGAGGAAGGATCCCTATTAAGCAAGGTATAACATTTAGACATTAATTTCCCCTCTTTATCCGCATTCTGTCATCAGGATTTAAACACGGGGACTCCCTTCACCAGATCCTGTGCCACAGAAATAGTTGACAAAAAATGCCTGACCTGTAAATAGCTGAAAAATCATAAATCCTCTGTAGATCAGTAAAACTCAGAGGACCATTTACCCCCCATACATGTTCAATACGGGAGATCCATTGCTGTTTCCATAAATTAAACAAAGGGAAAGTAAGGCCTGGGCCAAAAGCCAAGTTATCAAATAAAGAGGAACTGAGATAAAAATCCCGCTGTCCAGTTAAACTCTTCCAGGCTCGCCACACAAAGTACCCATGTAATGGTAGGGGGCATCTGAGCAATGGGTCTCCACGTTTTCCTATGCTGCCAAATTAATGCTTGAAGTGGCATTTTCCCAATAATCTCATGTTCTAGGATAATCCAAGGTTTGATAAGATTTGTTTTATGCCAATCTATGCTGGACCTGAGATGGGCTACAGCATGATATCACAACAAATGTGGTATATCCAGTCTTCCCTGTTGCTTTGAAAAAACAGGAACCATTTAGCGACCCTCGGTGGCTTCCCCTGCCAAACAAAGTGGAGACATCTTCTCTGCCATCTTTTCAACACTAAAGGCAGGACAGCAAATGATATTATCTGAAATAGATAATAAATTCTAGGCAAAATGTTCATCTTAAAAATAGCAACTCTGCCCAGTCAAGAGATATGAGAACGGTCCCACTTCTCCAGGTCCTTATAAATTTGTGACGAGAGAGGAGGGTAATTCAATTGAAAGAGATCCTTTGAATTACCAATGTAAATCCCCAGATACTTAATTTTTTTATCTGACCATTTAAAAGAAAATTGAGATTGCAATATTTTAACCTGATTGACTGGGGTCGTAAAATTTAAGATCTCTGATTTCTCCCAGTTGATGGTAAACCCCGAAACTGCACTAAATTGAGCAATCTCATCTATTGTCACCCTCAAGGAGACCACTAGGTGAGACAATGTGAATAACATATCTGCGAAAAAGGACATTTTCGATGAAAATAACTCAGCTGGAACCCTGTAAATCAAAGGATTATCCCTAATTTATGTAGAGAAAGGTTCTAAGGAAATTGTGAATAGTAAGGGAGATAAGGGGCATCCCTTCTCATCCCTCTAGCCACCTCAAACGTGTCAGAGTATCCTCCGTTGATCTTAATACAGGCTTGGGTTTGTCAGAGAGCTTAGAGAGCCATTGCTGAAAAAATGGTCCAAACTGCATTTTCTCCAGTGTCCTAAATAAAAAAAAAAAAAAAAAAAAATGCCATTGAACTAAATTAAAAACTTTTTCAGCATCTATGGTCAATAAAAGAAAAAAGTATTTGCTTCTGCTCCCACCAAATGATGTCCACAATTTTTTGGGCATTGTCCAATGCCATACGGCCCGATACAAACCTCTATCGGCAAGGATCTTGGCTAAAGTTTTTAAGTCTAAATTTAACAAGGAAATCTGTCTGTATGGCCCACATAAGGCTGCATCTCTTCCAGGCTTGGCCAGAACTATTACTCTCACCAGATTGGAAAAACAATGAAGGGCATTAAACATTTTTATTAGCGGTAAAGCCAATTGATCAGCAAAAACTTGGTAGAAACTTGCTGTATACCCATCAAGGCCTGGTGCTTTACCTGATTTCAAATTCTTAATGGCCTGCATTACTTCAAGCTGTGAGATTTCATGATTCAAGCTTTCCCGTTGAGCTTCTGTCAAACCCGGCAAAGATGCATTTGACAAATATAGGTCAATATCTTCTGATTTTATTGAAGAATTGGCGCTATAGAGATCAGAGTAAAAGAGCAAATAATGATTTCTGATATCTTGGTTTGAGGTCAAAATGTTTCCTCGGGCATCTTCTTTTTTCACCACATTATTCAGGCTATGCTGACCCCTCAATTTATTAGCCAATATTTTGCCTGCTTTATTATCCCCTTCAAAATGTTTGTTTTACTAAATCTAGCTTGTGAACTATAGAGGCTGAATCTAGCTCTGCTAATTTAGACTTTTAGACTTGGATATTATAATATATCTGAGGTGACAGAGAAGACTTATGACAACTCTCCAATTCCTTGAGTTTAGCTAGCAACCCACGCCTACTCTTCTCCCTGCATTTTTTCTCATGAGATGCCTTAGCAATAAAATAGCCTCTATATACTGCCTTAAGACACGCCCATATAGTAACTGATGAAACTTCTGGAGTATCGTTCAGCTTTAGATAAGAGCTAAAGTGATTCCGAATTTGTTCCCTAAAAGCTTCATCGGCAAGCAAACTATCGTTTCAGTTCCAGAATAACTGCTCTCTGTCATAGTCCTGAAACTGAATACTAAACCAGTCTGGGGCATGGTCTGACCATGTCATGGACTCGATATCTGAAGAAGTAATTCTGTTAGCAAAAGCCCAATTCTCTACAGCTTTTTAGCTTCTCTACAACTAGGGTTTGTCAACCCTCAACCAGTTCCTAGCAGCCTGGAAGAAGAAGCTCTACCAATTCTATCACCAGAGCAACCACTTCCACATCCTCTGCCTGGGAAAGACCCTCTAGTAATACCATCCGTTTCCCCTCAACCTACGACGCCAATGCCGGTTGACTCCCCTCCGCTGCCAAAACAACCTGATTCCTATCCATCATCACCAGGCTCATGGACCGGATATCCTTTCGACCTGCCAGAAGGTCCTCAGGAACCTTATTCACCACCGGAGGATCTCGTGTACCCCAAATTCATTGACAAGGTGGGCTCGGTGTTGAATGTGGAGGTACATAAGCAACCGGATCTATGATCTGAAACCATGGGTCTTCTAAAAATCTTCGATCTCCCATCAGATCCATCGGCGTTACCATCACACAAAGTCTTGGACTCAGTGCTTGAGAGATCCTGGGAAACGCCGTTTGCAATCACACCAGTGTCCAGAAAAACAGATATAAAATTTAGAATGCAGCAGTTTCCATTCTGTTCTTCCACTCAATTACCACATACATCAAAAGTAGTTGAATCAGCAGTACAAAGAGCCAAGAAGACCAGGCTACATTCGAATAAATCACCCGGTAGAGACAACAAACTGCTAGATGATTTTGAAAAAAAGACCTTCTAGTCTGCGATGTTAGGTGCACACATACACCAGCACCAGTTCTATATAGTGCAATATTTGTATGAGTCCTTACAACAACTTAAGGCACTCCTACCGGACACAGATTCTGCATCACAACCATTACAACCTATTCAAGACATGGAAGAAGGAATCAGACACCTTCTTAGAACAGTATACGAAGCCTTTGAAACATCTTCAAGAACTTCAGCAGTGGCAATTGTGGCAAGACTTATGGCGTGGCTAAAAGCTAGCGCCATACGTGAAGATGTCCACGATAAACTGGCCAATCTTCCCTGCCGGGGTGATAAACATTTTGGGGATCGCCTACAGGAGACAGTAGCTCAACTAAAGGAGCAGAATGTGGCAGTTGACGCATTGACATCGGCCAACACTTATGGAAGCTTTTCCCGCAGGTACTTCGCACAGACTAGAAGAGGTCCATACCACAGGCGACCGTTCCGCTCCTATACATCTTTCAGGCCTCCCCCTTATACCCAACAGCCCAGGCAACAGCCTCAACATCAACAACAACGTAGAGGCAAACCACGTAATCAACGTCGTCAAAGTCAAACACTTGCTACCACTACAAAGCCATTGACTTCTTTTTAAGCTTAGCAGGGCCACCACCCCTCACACAAGTAGGAGGGAGAATCGCAATATGCCATCAGGCTTGGTCAACAATCACATCCGACTGCTGGGTCCTGGAAATAGTTACACAGGGTTATCAATTACACTTCCTCTCCAAGCCTTCCCTGCCACATCTCAGTTCCAGCAAGAACATGTATTCCAACCACCTTCAGTCGGCAGAGGAGGAGATAACCCTACTAGATCAACACGCGATACGAGTCTTACCATCCAGACTCCGCAATATGGGCTTTTTATTCCCCATATTTCTTGATCCCAAAGAAATCTGGAGGCCTCAGACCAATTTTGGACTTATGTGACCTGGACAAATACCTAGTCAAAGAGAAGTTCAAAATGGTTTCTTTAAAAACTATTCTTCCCCTCCTTCAACCCAACGATTGGATGTGTTCGCTAGACCTGAAGGTTGCTTACACCCATATTCCAATGCACCCCTCTTCGTGGAAATACTTCTGTTTCCAACACAAGAAACAACATTACCAGTACAGAGTTCTTTCCTTTGGCCTCTCCGCAGCACCAAGGGTATTCACAAAATGCATGGCAGTGGTGGTGGCCCACCTTCGACAATTGGGAATTCAAATATTTCCCTACCTGGATGATTGGCTCCTTGTAGCATCTGATCAAAATACCCTTCTGCTTTACCTACAGCAGACCATTTCCTGTCTCCAAAACCTTGGCCTCATGAATTACAAAAAGTCAAATCTGCAACCCTCCCGCACACTTCAGTTCATAGGAGCGCTCTTAGACACGACAAGAAACAGAGTGTTTCTACCACAGGACAGACGGCTAGCTCTACAAGGGAGCTACGTGCTACGGCCAAGCCAATAGGCCGCCAAATATTGTCAGTACTGGGGCATATGGCAGCAGCAATTCTTATGATTCCAAACGCTCATCTTCACATACGATGAAACAATGGAAACAACATTCGCAACCCTTGTCTCGAAGAATCAACTTGACTTCCAACCTGATAGACTTGGATTGGTGGTCGAAATCACACATACTTTAGAAAGGAGCACTTTTCACTCTGGCCCCGCACAATATAGTCTGCACAACCGATGCGTCCCACAAGGGATGGGGAGCGCACCTAGACCACCTACAGACCCAGGGGTTGTGGACCCCTCACGAGCAGTCCTATCAGATCAACCTCCTAGAGCTCCGAGCAATACGCTACACCCTCTCTACATTCCATGCACAACTGCAGGGAAAAAGAGTCATGATATACACAGACAATCAAGTAGCCATGTTTTATATAATCAAACAAGAAAGGTCCGGTTCATGGATACTCTGCAAGGAAGCACTACTAATATGGGATTGGGCAACTCATCATTCAATCCATCTACAAGCCACCTACCTCCCAGGCATAGCCAACACATGGGCGGACAGGTTGAGCCGACGGGTACCAATAGGTAGCCGACGACATTTTCATGGACTGGGGGATACCTTCAATGGACCTTTTCGCCACGGAACACAACAGGAAGGATACTCACTTCTGCTCCCTATTTCCCAGCCATCTCCGAATGGCTCAAGACGCCTTCTTGCTTCCATAGTTGGGAAGCCTGATGTATGCATTCCCTCCAATTCTGCTCATAACACGCACTATTCAGAAGTGCTTAGCAGAGGCAGCGGACCTAATACTCATTGCCCCAGCATGGCCAAGACAACCATGGTATGCATACCTCCTTCGTCTCTCCATCTCACCCGCCATACCCTTACCCAACAGAGCAGGTCTGCTGTCTCAGGACCAGGGAGCTCTCCTGCACCCGATGCAAGACTCACTCTACCTCACAGCGTGGAGATTGAACGGGAAGTATTAATACAGCAGGGGATATCGGAAGACACCCAGAAGGTTTTATTGGCAGCCAGAAAACCTTCTACAAGAAAATCATACTAATTCAAATGGAAACAATATGAATCAAGGTGCTCCAGAAAGCATTATGATCCCTTTGCTTGTACACCTATACATTTGCTAGATTACCTATTCTCCCTACATACAGCGGGATTGGCAACCACTTCAGTCAGAGTACATCTCAGTGCCATTGCAGCCTACCATAAGCCCCTCCATGGACAACCAATTTCTCAGCACCCACTAATTTCTAGATTTATCAGGGGTCTCCACCATCTTAGGCCCTCGGTGTCGAAGCCTCCAGTAGCTTGGAACCTCAGTCTGGTTCTTGAGCAGTTGATGCTTCCTCCATTCGAACCGTTAGACTCTGCTCACATAAAATACCTCACATGGAAAGTCGTCTTCATAGTAGTGGTCACCTCAGCATGCTGAGTCAGTGAACTACATGCACTGGTACATTATGAACCATATGTTCAATTCTTCCACCACAAGTTAGTGCTCCGAACTCACCCTTCCTTCCTTCCAAAGGTGGTCTCATCTTTTCATATCAACCAATCCATAGAACTACCTACGTTCTACCTAAAGCCACACCATAATGGCTTAGGTAGAACTTTAGGTAGAACTGCTACCCTTGTTATTTGTAACTGCTCCTTCGATCACCACAGTTCTAGTTGTTGTATTTAATGCACTCCCGTTCCATGTAAACCAGCAAGATATGTGCTCATGATTGCCGGTATATAAAAACCTTAAATAAATAAATAAATAATGATAGAGAGAAGTTGCTCCACACCCTAGATTGTAAAAGGGCGCTTGCATATTATAAAACTAGAACTCAGATGACTACAAGACCATCTCAATTATTCCTCTCCTTTAACCCGAATACTCCAGATATACCAGTTGCAAAATGAACTATCTCTAGGTGGATAGTTCAATACATCCTTTTTTGTTACAACAAGAGACAATTGTCATTGGAAACGAAACCAAGAGCTATTCAACTTCGAGCACTTTCCACCTCATTGGCTCACTTATGTCAGGTTCCCCCTCTGGACATTTGTAAAGCAGTCAAATGGTCATCTCTACATATATTCACGTCCCACTATTGCTTGGACCAGAACTCATCTCAAAATGCCAAGCTAGGATGTGCAGTTTTGGATACCTTGAATTCATGATTATCGGCTGTCCACACCACAGATGTCATACAAAAAACCCCCCAATAAAACATTACTACAACCAGATGATGGTTAGAACTATGGCTATTAACATACATGTGAACATGATAACCAAATCATCTGAGTGTGACTGGGAGCTAGGGACTCCCATGACAGCATGGCTAATTCAGCCCTGCTATTGATGGGGAAAAAGCAAGTTTGCTTACCGTAAACGGTGTTTCCGTGGATAGCAGGATGAATTGGTCATGCTGACCCGCCCACCTCCCTGGACAGCCATTTTTTGTTTGTTTATTCTCTGCTACACTACAGACTGAAGAGAAGCTGTCTTTCTGCGCGGGAACACACACGCAGCCGCACAGAGCACAACTCTGTATCAGCTTTGAGAAGCTCCGCCTCTGACGCTAGACTGACAGCCCCATGACAGCATGGCTTAATTCATCCTGCTATCTACGGAAACACCGTTTACAGTAAGCAAACTTGCTTTTCTTTTCTGTAAACAAGATTGTTCATAGGCAGCAGGATGAATTGCCCTTACTTAATACTTGCCCACCTCCTTTGAAAGTCGATTACCTCGCTAAAGCTTAAACTCTGGAAGATACTGTTGGGCTCACAAATCAGCATGCTTGCAGGAATTATCAAGCATGATCAATAAAATCTTTTCTGAACTAAGAGATTCGAGTCTGTCTGTGCCCTTGGATGACCTCACTCATGCGTAATGGGTAATTCATCCTGCTCTCTGTGGAGAATCCTGTTTACAGGTAAGTACACTTGGGATTTTTCCCATTGTGAGTCTGAGGAAAAATAGCTGTAGTGCATCAGATCCTGATTAGCTTCTGTATCTTCCTCCTTTACAACTTTTGCTAGGCAAGAGCAATGCCTCTCCTCGGGAAGAAAGAGGCTCTGTCCCAGATTCTTGTTGCCACTGAGGCCCTGACCTCTGACATGGGCCTTGAAGAGGTGGCCTGCAGTGGGGGTAGGATGCTCCCAAAAGATTGTACTAAAGTGGGGTGCTTCTTTGGGAGTGAACCAGGAAGAAGAGTGAAATTTGGTTATTTTGGGGCTTTGTTGAGTTTTAAATGTCGGTTGTTGAGAGGGAGTATACGTTTATTTAATTTGTAGTTTTTATGTGGGTTTTGGGTTGGAGTGCATCCTTTGGATGTTTTACTATTATATTTTGTATATCCATAGTATTGCTATTTATATGGGAAAGGAGTGTTTTGATGTTTTGTTTTTTTTAAGAGATGTTACAGCCATTTGCTCCTTCAGTGAATGTGGGGGGTTAATGATCAACAGTATTTAGGGATTTTATTTATGATTGTTATATTTTATTTTTCTATTGTGTTTTATTGATATACATTGTTTTTAAACTGTAAACTGCTATTGGGTTTCCTTTTTAAGGGAAGGAAGACAGTATATAAGCCTGAAATAAAAATGTCAACAGCTACATCATACTAGGATACAAGTCAAAAATGAAATCTCTGTTTTAGACTTTCACATACTTTCAATGGCAGGCTTGAAGGCATTCAGGCACACTACATCCTATAGGTGTGTAGGCTGACTGCATAGTCCCGTCTTTCCCTTTTCCTCTTCTCTTTCCAGATTTCTTTCAGAATACCTAACTTCACTATCTTTACTTCTTGCTGCTTTTTCCTTTCCTTACCTTTCTATATGTCTTCCCAAATCCTTCCCAGCACATAGAAAGCTCTTCAGCCTCAGAGCTACTCGAAGATGGCAGAAGGTTGAAGTGGGTCTAAGCATGCTCAGAAGAGAGGCTTGCTTCCAGGAGGAATGACCAGTAAAGGTCACTTATGTTAACTTCTGTGCAGACTGGATATGGTCTACTCAAGGTTATTGACTCATGGATTAATTTCAAATAATCCAATCTCTTTCAGATTAACCTCTGAAAACCCCAAATCTAAGGGAGTTCAGATTAAAAACAAATTTGCCTCTAAACCTTAATTTTCTTTAATGGTCTCCTTTTAACCTGCTTTGAATTTTCTTACTCTGCTTTAAATTTGTACTGATTAATATTACTGAATGATGTATGCATATATCACTAAGAAGTCTGTGTCCCTGCTTGACAGGTATGTCTGATAGCTCTTGTTTGATTATGTTTAAGTATTGATAAAAAAGTTGAAAATCCAATTTTGCTGCTGTTCAATATTGCATATATGTCTATCAAAACAAGCAGGCTGGGCAGGAGTTCCTTTTAGCTAGGCTAAATGGAAATATTTTTTACAATTTGTTTTTCTTCACTTTTTTCTTTACAGCAGAATAAAGTTTTTTGATTTGCCTATTGATCAGCTTTATAAGATCAGTAACACCCCCATATGTTTGCATGTAAATTCAAATTTGTGCCTCATATCACCCTAAAATGTTCATATCAGTTGTGAAACTGGAAATCCTGTTGTGTTTTTTTGTTTTACTTTAAAGAACAGATAAAGCTTACCTCCTCATATTTTCAATAATTTTCTAAAACTGTGTAGTGGAACTGGTAAATGTAAAACCATTTTTCATTTATATATTTTTCTCCCATCTGATTTGTTTTTAGAATTTTACAGAAGTGAAGTGGTCAAAGATTCTCTGGTGAGTTTTTTTTGTTCTTGTGCACATTGTTTAAAGTGCATTTTTAACTTTGCTTTTACATTTACAGTAACTTTTCCCAATTCACATCTTTTGGAGATGCACATATTCCTTGGTTACCAAAAATGTGACTATTTAAAAAAACTCCACATTGACTAATCTGATAGGTTCAGCCTTTTTTTTAATGTTCAGTAGGAATGTGCATTTGTTTGAATGAATGGGTAAAATGTGATAAATGAGTCCATATTCAGTTTGTTTCCAAAATGAATGGACAGTGCCTCTGAAAATGCCCTCAAGCTTTCACTTCATACATTTACAGACAAATTATAATCTGTGGGGCAAGAAAAATGCCATTTTTTTCTCTTCAAGCCAGACATAGAGGAGCCCGGGGTGGAAAGGGACAAGGAAGGAGGAGGAACAATCAAGGTGAAGCAGTTTTCCTCCCAGCCTATCCCAATGTGACTTCCTCGTTATTTTCTTAACTTGAAAGTGAAAGAAAAACCTAGGGTTTTTTTTTTTTCATTTTATTTTTATTCAAGTTTCAAAAAATGACACATTACCGGTAAATTTGTTACAGAAATGGAAGATCATATCCAAATTGAAATAGGCAGTAATACAGAGATTTCTGAAATACATATATTCTTACTCTCTCCCCTATATAGGTAAATTGGGGGAGAAATCCATGGCAATTTGAACAAATATCAATGAAATAAAACAAAAGGAAATAAGGAGCTTTCCCATACCTTAATCTATGCCTTCATCATTGAATGCTCTTAGGTGCGCGCATCTAAAAATGAACTTAATTGTATCGGTTCAAAGTAGACATAGTTCACATTTTGAAATTTTAAAATGCATTTACATGGATAACGAAATATATATTGTGCCCCAATTGCAGCAGCTTCTGATCTCTTTCAAAAGACATTTCTTTCTATGCTCCTGTGTACACCTAGTGATATCTGGATATAACCAAAGCCTTTGACCATGGAACAGCGATTCTCTATGCCTAAAGAAAAATTTCAAAACATTATTACGATCCTGTTCAAATGCAAATGATACTACTAAAGTCCCCCTCTGCTGTATCTCAGTCTCTTGAGTCATTTCTAATATTTCTGTTATATTCAGGCAATGTTGTTCTTCATTTCCATTTTCCATTGTCTGCAAAGCTCTTTGAGGCATAATCAGGGGCATTGCCTTAATAGGAATTTTGAGATTATTTATCAGGTAATTTTTAAAGAAATCCGCTAAAGGTATCTTATGAACTTTGTTTTCTTCTTTATTATAGACCAATTGTTTGATTTGTTCCAAGATTTGTTCCATGTAAACTGCCAGCCGGCGGTAGTTATTACTGTTACCTGTGAACCGGAGTGATATGTATTGTATACAGGAACTCCCGGTATATAAAAACCATAAATAAATAAATAAATTATGAACTACAGGAAAATTTATAACCCTTAAGTTCAAAGACCTCAGTACATTCTCAATATTTTCTAATTTCTTTGTTACAATTGTCTCTGATTGTACTAAGTTGTGCTGTACTTTTCCCTTCGATAGCAGGGCTGAATTAGCCATGCTGTCTGGGAGCGTCTCGCGACCGGTAAGTAGACGGAGTTTTCTCAGTTAGTACAGAGTTTTGAATTCTGTACGGCTGTGCGGTGAGCTTCCCGCGCGATTGCCTTGCTACCTCAGTCTCTCTTTTTCCGCGAGCAGTCTGCATGTGGGGTTTTTTCTGCTTCTCGTCTCTGAAGAGATTTTTTTCTCAAATTTTGTTTTTTCTTCATTTCCTCTGGGCAGTGATGGCTCCTAAGCCATCCCGATTTAAGTACTGCCAATGTGGTAAAATTATGTCCATTACAGATGGACATAATTACTGCTACATATGCTTGGGACGGAAACATGACCAAGTCTCATGCTGGGACTGTGGTCGCATGTCCCCCCGAGCCCAGAGGAAGCACATAGAAAAAACCGCGCAGCTAAAGATATCCTCCACATAGTCTTCACCGGGACCGTCGAAGAGACCGAAGAAGACGCCGTCTAAAAGGCCTACTTCGCTAGAGGGTACCCCGACCAGGTCGGTTATACCACCAGAGCCAGTGAAGGGAGTTGAGGCCGCAACTCCTCTTTCACAAAAATCCCCTCATGAGCTGTTCTGGTTTCAGCTCAGCCTCTGCATGCGCCTTCTCAACCTTCGCCAACTCCATTACTTCCGTCTCAGCCATCGGCACCATCTCCAATTCCAGATCGACCAGATACTCCAGACTCACCATGGACATCGTCGCCTGATTCATCTACAGGGTTCCCTTCTGATCCTCCAGAAGGTCTTCCGGAACCTTATTCCGCTCCCGAAGACTTGTCCCTACGCAAAGTTCATCGAGAAAATGGGCTCTCTCTTAAATATCGAGACAGGAAAGATCCCTGATCCTAAGTCAGAGGTGTTAGGAATACTGAAAATATTTGAAATGCCTCCAGAACCAACAGCTCTACCACCACATACAGTGCTAGATACAGTGCTTCGAAAAATGTGGGACAAACCCTTTACTATCACAGCCTCATCAAGGAAAATGGACTTAAAGTACCGTATGCGTAATTCCACAATTTACGATTCCACACAGCTGCCACACAATTCAATAGTAGTGGAATCTGCTCTATCAAAGGCAAAAAGGTCAAAACTACATTCAAATTCACCACCAGGGAAAGACCATATATCTATGGACGACTTTGACCGTGAGGTATACCATTCTTCCATGTTAGCAAGAAAAATTCAACATAATCAGTTTTACGTAATCCAGTATTTATTTGAATGTCGTCAGAGGTTACGTCCCTCATGTTTAACCTCTGAAAATACTCTACCACAACCTTTTACTGACATGGAAGAAGGGCTTCGCCATATACTTTGGTCTGTCTATGAGTCCTTTGAGTCTTCCGCAAGGTCCTTTGCTATGGTTATAGCGACAAGACGGATGGAGTGGTTGAGAGCAAGTGCAATTAGAGAGGATAAGTTAGTGGACAATACCGTGCCTGGGTGACAATTTTTTTGGTGAAAAATTTGGGAAACTGTTACTCTTCTTAAAGAACAGAGTACTGCTGTGCTATCACTCACATCTCCAAGGGACCCCCATACCTTGTCCAGGAAGTTTTACCCTTCGTTCAGGAAGAAGCCCTACTCAAGGGTACCCTTCAAACCGTACAATAACTATCGATCACAGAATTATTCCCACCAAAGATACCAACCTCAGGCTCATCAGTCCCGTGGATGACCTCGTCAACAAAGGCCACAAAAGCAAACACCAGCACCTCCTCAAAAACAGACTTCATCTTTTTGAGCTATCCTGAGCCACCTCCACCACCTTACATAGGAAGTCGCCTTCACCTTTTTTATACCAATTGGGAGGCGATTACTTTGGATGTTTGGGGTGCTGAACATCAAAAGGGAGGGCTATCAAGTAAATTTTGTACCACTCCCGGATCTCCCTCATATTCCCGTTCCTCGAAATACATCAACCCACTCACTGTACTTTCAAGAACAGTTACAAAATCTTCAAAGCCAGAAATCCATTCAAAAAATTACAAAGGCAAAGGAAAATCAGGGGTTCTACTCCCATTATTTTCTCATTCCAAAAAAGTCCGGAGGTCTTCGACCAATCTTAGACTTACAGAATCTCAACAAACACATTCAGAAAGAAAAATTCAAGATGACATCTCTCAAGACTATTCTTTCTCTTCTACAACCCAACAACTGGCTATGTTCCATAGACTTGAAGGATGCGTATTCCCATGCACCCTTCTTCCTGGCAATACCTTTGCTTTCAAGCTCAGAGCAATCACTATCAGTACAAGGTTCTACCCTTTGGCTTGTCCTCAGCCCCAAGAGTGTTCACAAAATGTTTAGCAGTGGAGGTGGCTCACCTCAGACAACTGTCGATCCAGATTTTTCCCTATCTGGACGACTGGCTTTTAGTAGCCTCGGATCGGCCTACTCTACAAAACTCACGCGTTCCAAACAATCAATTCATAATCAATTACAAAAAGTCCAACCTGCAACTGACCCAAACGCTACAGTTCATTGGAGTGCTCATCGATACAACACAACAGAGAGCATGCCTCCCACAGGACAGAATTCAAACTCTATCCTCAAAAGCTCGACGTCTGTGCAACCAATCACATAGCTCGGCACGTCAAATCCTCCAGCTACTGGGTCATATGGCGGCAGCTATCCATGTGGTTCCCTACACGAGACTACATATGCGCCGCCTACAGTGGGGACTAAAGAATCAATGTTCTCAATTCTTTCAGCCCCTCTCAACCAAGATACAACTTACCACCCAAATGCACACCGATATTTGATGGTGGAAGAACACCAACAACTTGACCTCGGGAGCACCCTTCCTGTTTCCTCCCCATCAACTCACCCTCACGACAGATGCATCCAGAAGGGGCTGGGGAGCTCATCTGAGCGAACTGAAGACTCAAGGTCTCTGGTCTGTGCAGGAGAGCACACACCAGATCAACCTTCTGGAACTTTGAGCCATTTGGAAGGCACTTCAAACCTTTTCCCCTCAGGTTCGGGGCAAACATCTCATGGTATACACAGACAACCAAGTTGCCATGTTCTACATAAACAAGGAAGGAGGGTCAGGTTTATGGATCCTTTGTCGAGAAAACACTTCGAATACTGACGTGGGCAATAGCAAATGAAGTTTCGATTGCAAGCCACTTACCTTCCGGCTTAGACAATGTTACGGCGGATCGCCTCAGCAGGATTTTTCATCCACACGAATGGACTTTAAATCAGGAAGTTGCAACCAGAATCTTTCAATGCTGGGGCAATCCGATGATAGATCTCTGTGCCACAGACAACAACTGTCAAACACAAGTATTTTGCTCCATTTACCCGAGCACACTTCGTCATGCGCCAGATGCCTTTCTCATCCCATGGACGGAGGGCTTGCTCTACACTTACCCTCCCATCCCACTAATATCAAGAACGATTCAAAAATGCATCCAAGACATAGCGGATATGATCCTCATAGCTCCGGCATGGCAAGACAGCTCTGGTATCCGTATCTCATGCGACTATCCATTCGCCCACCAATTCTACTGGAGAACCTTCCACGTCTGTTGACTCAGGAAGGGGGGGGGGTCCCTCCTTCATCCAATGCACCAATCCCTCCACCTGACAGCTTGGAGGTTGAAAGGCAATTATTAAACCATCTGGGTCTGCCACCTCCACTTGAAGACATTCTCATTGCTTCTAGGAAACCTTCAACTAGACGTAAATATGCAGGAAAGTGGCATCGTTACACGGAATGGTGCACAACACGAAGGCTAGAGCCTTTCTCATCAACAGCCACACAACTCCTGGAGTATCTTCATACACTCTACCTTGCTGGTTTAACGCTGGCTTCAGTTCGTGTGCATGTTAGCGCCATTGCAGTTTTCCACCACTCTCATAACGGACTTCCCATTTCCAACCATCCGATGATCTCCAGATTCATGAGGGGCATGCTACGTCTAAGGCCACCGGTGTCAAACCACCTATATCATGGGATCTCAGTATAGTCCTTGAACAACTAATGCTGCCTCCTTTCGAGCCATTAGATTCATTCCACATAAAATACCTAACCTGGAAAACGGTATTTCTAGTGGCGGTCACATCAGCATGGAGAATAAGTGAGCTATAAGCCTTGGTTCACTATTCTCCTTATTTAGAATTTTATCATGATAAGGTCACTCTTCGGCCTCATCCTACCTTTCTTCCTAAGGTAGTATCGGCTTTCCACATAAACCAATCAATTACATTGCCAATCTTTCAACCTAAACCTCATCATAATGACCGAGACAAGCTTCTGCACTCTTTAGACTGTAAAAGAGTGTTAGATTACTACAAACACAGAACTCAATCTCAAGGAAGACCATCTCAATTGTTTCTATCCTTTAACCCATATAATCCAAACCAACCTGTCTCCAAATGAACCATTGCTAGTTGGTTATCCCAATGCATTGAATTCTGCTACAATAAGCGTTCTCTGCTTTTGAGCAACAAACCGAAAGCACACCAGATACGCGCAACAGCAGCATCTGTTGCACATTTAAAAAGGGTTCCGCTGCTGGACATCTGCAAAGCGGCAACCTGGTCTCTTCATACCTTCACATCTCACTACTGTATCAGACAGCAAGCATCTTCCGATGCAGCTCTGGGTTCGGCAGTTTTGTCAACCCTACATACTGAGTAAGACTGTCTACTTTTATTGAAGGGTAGTCTCCTCAACTTAAAAAACTTATTATATGGGCACAACCTGGGAGCTTGGGACTCCCAGTCAGCATGGCTTATTCAGCCTTGCTGTCGACGGGAAAAAGCAGGTTTGCTTTTACCGTAAACGGTGTTTCTGTAGATAGGATGAATTAGCCAGGCGATCCCTTCCCATCTCCCTAGACAGTCTACAGATTCTACCAAAACGTTTCCACATACATCTCGCTTGGCTACAAGAGACTGAGGTAACAAGGCAATTGCGCGGGAAGCTCACCGCGCAGCCGTACAGAGTTCAAAACTCTGTACTAACTGAGAAAACTCCGCCTACTGACCGGTCACGAGACGCTCCCAGACAGCATGGCTAATTCATCCTGCTATCTACGGAAACACCGTTTACGGTAAGCAAACCTGCTTTTCTCCACCTGGATAATTTTTTTTCCATTTCCTCTAACTTTTCATCATATTGAATAACCTTATTCTCAATAGTCTTCCCACGTTTATTAGTCTCAAGAAGAACTTGAGTCAGAGAAGCAATCGCAGATTCTATAGACATCAGTGCCGTCCAAACTGACTCTAAAGTCACTTTTTCAGGTTTAACCAATGTAATGCAGTACCTGTAAATAATGATGCAGCACCTCCTTCATTCTCTGGAGTTTTTCTGTCCCGCTGCTGTATTTGATGCCATAATTGATGTAACTCCCAATAGGGGTAATCCTCCCTTTGAGAACTTAGGAGACAACCTCTAAAGATCCAATGGCCTCGGAAACAGTGCTTGGACCCTTTGCCAGTTTTTCCGGTTGTTAACATGTCTCCTCTGTTCTCACAGGACAAGCAGGATGGTTGTCCTCAACCAAATGGGTGACATCGAGGATGGAGCCCACCACGGAAAACTTCTGTCAAAGTTTAAACAGAACTTTGACTGGCCCCTACTGGGCATGCCCAGCAAGGCACTGACCCTGCAGCCAGCAGGGGTCTCCCTCCAGTCTTTCTTTTTTCCGCGCAGCAGCTGCCACGCGGTGAAAGGAGCTCTCTTACCACGTTCCTGACAGGAATTCGGTTTTTTCTTTCCGAAGAAAATTTGCCCCTCAGGGGTCTCCCTTCGACAAATTTTTGTCACCTTCGCGGAATCCGGTAAGTTTTTTGCCGATTTTCATCGACTGCCGTCGATTTTGGCCCTTGAGGCCTGTTGGCACTTACCGATCCCGCGGCTAAATTTGGCCCTAGGCCACGGCGACGGGGTTCCGTCGTTGTCCGGATTGCACCCAGACTATGTCCATCACAGACCCCCATAGGGTCTGTGTTCTGTGTTTGGGAAGTGAGCATGATGTCCTGACTTGCACTAAATGTGCCCTAATGACACCTAAGGGTCGTAAAGCCAGGATGGAGAAGATGGGGCTCCTCTTCCATGCACCCACCCCAACACCATCGATAGCATCGACGTCATCGGAACCGGCACCGTCGAAGTTGCACCACCACCGTCAACCCTCCGGTGACCGTCCATCACCGATGAACTTCTCGGCCGTCAACTCCTGTCCCCTCCCCGGATGGGCGAGGAGATCGGAAGGACAAGCACTCGCACATCGGCGGCACAAGTCTCGGCCCGTCGAGGATCCACAGCCATCGACCTCTGAACAGGGCCGAGCCACCGACAAAAAAGCCTCGGTCAGACCTGGGCACCGGTCCACGTCTCGTTCGCAGGCACCGAGGAAAACCCTCACCCTCTCGGGGTGTGGGAGCCGTGATCCCACCGGTTACGGTGGTCCCCCTCCGGCTCTGCCTCAGCCTCCCTCTCCCAGTCGAGCCGGTGGTATCGGTTACCCCTGGTCTCCGGGCAGAACTGGACCGGCCTGGTCAGGAGGCCATCGAGAAAGCGATGCAAAGGTTCCAGGCCTCCACCGGCACCGTCTCGGCACCACCTCAGGCCACCGACCTCGGCACCGACTCCGCCACCGAGGAGAGAACCGACCACCGAGCCTCTAGTGGAGGCGCTGGCACCGCTACTTGAATCGTATGGAGGCACTCATGCAGGGCCCTTCCATCGGTGATTTCCAGTAAGCACCGGACTACACCATCGTCTCCGGCAGGATTCTCATCGGACAGGAGAAACACCATTTCGGATTCCCCCGTCCGGAGTAGTCCCATCTGTGCCTTCGCAACCTCTCCACCGATTTATCCCTCGGCTCCATCGATTCCAAGACCGGCACGATTCCATCGACAGCCCCGAAAGCCCTCGATGCCGTTTACAGTTCCGCTTGCAGCACCGATTCCATCCAGATTTCCATCGATGCCTTTGGATCCTCAACCAGGTCCTTCAGGTCTGCAAGCCCCACATGATCCTTATGATACCTGGGGTGATGATACATCTTCTGATACAGATTTGCCATCCCCACCATCTCCTACAGAGAGTAGAAAAACTATCTCCTCCTGAAGATCTCTCCTTTATTAATTTTGTAAAGGAGATGTCAGAAATTGTACCTTTTCAGTTGCAATCTGAGACCGATGACAGGCACCAATGATGGAACTGCCTCCAATTTCTGGATGCCCCAAAAATCATCGCTTCCATCCCCATTCACCAGGTATTTCTGGATCTTTTAAAGAACAACTGGGAATCTCCTTCATCTGTGTCACCAGTTAATAAGAAAGCTGACTCCACATACCTCGTTCAGTCAGCACCAGGATTTCAGAAGCCTCAACTGGATCATTGCTCTGTTGTAGTTGAGTCTGCACAAAAGAAGGCCAAGCGCCTAAAACCACACTCTTCCACTCCCCCTATCAAGGACAACAAATTCCTAGATAGTGTGGGACGGAAAGTGTATCATGGGGCCATGTTGATATCTCGCATAGCTTCATACCAACTTTACATGACTCAATACAACAGAGCTCTCCTTAAACAGATGCAGGACTACGCTGACACGTTACCGGACCAATACCAGCCACAGCTTCAAGCCCTTCTTCACAAAGGATTTGAAGCTGGGAAGCACGAGATCAGAACGGCCTACGATATCTTCGATGCTTCCACAAAAGTCTCAGCTACTGCCATCTCAGCCAGACGTTGGGCTTGGTTTAAAGTCATCTAACCTTCGCCCAGAGGTCCAGGATTGTCTAGCCGATTTACCCTGCTTAGGGGACAATCTGTTTGGAGAACAGATTCAACAAATTGTGGCAGAATTGAAGGATCAACCACGAGACGTTGAAGCAACTTTCGTCTGTTCCATCTGAGGTATCCTCCAAACCACCACCTAAGAAGGACTCTAAAAAGTCTTTCTTTCGGCCCACGTCGTTATTATCCTCCGTCGGCTAGGCCTCGTCCGGCTCGATCCTCCACTAGACCTCAGCCACGCCAACCTCGAAAACAAAGACCTGCTGTGGCCCACCTCCTGGGCCTGCGGCAGGCCTTTGACTTCCCGGTACGGAGCACATGCCACATCCCACTTCCCGACATCCCTGTGGGGGGTCGTCTGTGCCACTTTTTACAGCATTGGATACAGATTACCTCAGATCAGTGGGTGCTGGCAATTATCACACAGGGTTACCACCTCAACTCATAACTCTTCCGGCAGGACTCCCCGCCTCTTCAAGCATGGAGTCTATCCAGCCACTTGACTCAATTACAACAGGAAGTATCCCTTCTTTTGCAATCAAATGCTATAGAACCCGTCCCTCCCTCTCAACGACGGCAAGGGATTCTACTCCAGGGTACTTCCTAATTCCAAAGAAGTCAGGGGGGCTACGTCCCATTTTGGACCTTCGGGCCCTCAACAAGTACCTTCAAAAAGAAAGTTCAAGATGGTAACCCTGGGTGCGCTACTCCCTCTGCTGCAAAGGGGGGATTGGCTGTGCTCCCTTGACCTAAAGGATGCTTATACCCACATTGCGATAACACAATCCCATCGCAAGTATCTGCGGTTTCTGGTAGGCCGCGACCATTATCAATACCGAGTACTACCTTTCGGTCTGGCATCTGCTTCCACGAGTCTTCACCAAATGCCTCGTAGTGGTAGCAGCATTCCTCAGGAAGGAAGGTGTCCACGTCTACCCCTATCTGGACGATTGGCCTAATCAGGGCCTCCACCCCTCAGATTGCCCACTCCTCCCTAAAATTGACAATCAACACACTTCCTTTCCTTAGGGTTTCTGTCAATTACGAGAAATCTTGCTTAGTCCCATCTCAAACCTTACTTTCATTGGGGCAGACTTGGACACCTTACAGGCAAAAGGCCTACCTTCCGCTGCAGCGGGTCCAAACTCTCATGTCCCTAGCTCGCCAGCTCCAGTCTCAAGACACGGCCACGGCTCGCCAATTCCTCATTCTCCTAGGACACATGGCATCCTCAGTTCAAGTCACTCCCATGACCAGACTAGCCATGAGAGTGACACAATGGACTCTGCGACACCAATGGATTCAAGCATCTCAGCGCCTGTCCTCCATAGTCCGCAGTTACACAAGCGCTTCGCCTGTCTTTAACCTGGTGGACGACTCAAATCAATCTCCTTCAGGGCTTACCTTTTCTCCTACCAGATCCACAAGTAATCCTGACCACCGACGCTTCCCACATCGGTTGGGGGGCTCATGTGGACGATTTCCAAACCCAAGGGTTAGGTCACCAGAGGAAGCCGAACACCAGATAAATTTTTTTGGAAACTTCGAGCAATCCGTTTCGCGCTCAGAACGTTCAAAGATCGTCTTTCGAATCAGATAATCTTAATCCAGACAGACAACCCAGTGGCCATGTGGTACATAAACAAGCAGGGAGGCACAGGCTCTTTCCTTCTGTGTCAGGAAGCTGCGCAGATTTGGGCAGAAGCCCTCTCCCACTCCATGGTACCTCAGGGCCACTTACCTTGCCGGGAGTAGACAATGTATTGGCAGATCAGCTTGAGCCGGGTCTTCCAACCACACGATGTGGTCACTCGATCCTCTGGTAGCGCACCTCTCTATTTCACCAAGTGGCTGTTCTCCCCACATAGATCTCTTTGCGTCCCCTCAGAACCACAAAGTAGACGATTACTGCTCTCTCATTCGGAGCCACCACTCTCGGCCGAGGGAATGCCTTCTCCCTCAGTGGACATCAGGTCTGCTCTATGCATTCCTCCACTTCCTCTTCTGTCAAGGACTCTCGTGAAGCTTCGCCAGGACGGAGGAACCATGATCCTGATAGCACCCCACTGGCCACGCCAGGTGTGGTTTCCCATTCTTCAGGATCTCTCCATCCGCAGGCACATCCCTCTGGGAACGGATCCGCATCTGCTCACTCAGAACGACGGATGCCTCCTCCATCCCAACCTCCAAGCCTTGTCCCTGACGGCCTGGATGTTGAAAGGTTAGTCCTTCAGCCTTTTTAACCTTTCGGATTCGGTTTCTCGTGTCCTGATAGCTTCACGAAAGCCCTCCACCAGATAGAATTCTATTCGTATAAATGGAAAAGGGTACAATCTTGGTGCACTTCCCAGTCCCTTGATCCCCTTTCCTGTCCAATCTCTAAGTTCTTGGACTATTTATGGCATCTATCGGAATCGGGTCTTAAAACCCTCTTCCATTAGGATGCATGTCAGTGCAGTAGCCGCTTTTCCATAAAGGCATACAGGGTGTCCCTATTTCAGTACAAACCCCTGGTAACACGCTTTCTTAAAGGCTTGCTCCATCTGAAGCCACCCTTACGTCTTCCGGCCCCATCTTGGGACCTTAATCTGGTTCTTGGTCGGCTAATGAAACCACCTTTCGAACCTCTACACTCCTGTGAATTAAAGTATCTCACATGGAAGGTATTATTCCTTTTAGCTGTCACTTTCAGCTCGCAGGGTTAGTGAGTTACAGGCCTTAGTTACCTACTCTGCCTTACACTAAACTCCTGCAGGACCGGGCGGTACTCCGCACTCACCCTAAATTTTTACCTAAGGTAGTTTCTGAGTTTTCATATTAATCAATCCATCATACTACCTATCTTTTTTCCCAGGCCCCCACTCCACTCCGGGGAACAGACTCTGCATACCCTAGACTGTAAACGGGCTCTAGCTTTTTATCTAGACCGTACAGTTTCTCACAGGAAGAGCACTCAATTATTCGTCTCTTTCCATCCTAACAGTTAGGACAACCTGTGGGTAAGCAGGCTCTTTCCTCCTGGTTTGGCGGACTGCATTTCTTTTTGGCTATCAGCAAGCTGGCATTCCTTTTCAAGACCGTGTAAAAGCACACTCTGTGAGGGCCATGGCGACTTCGGTTGGCACACCTTCGATCGGTGCCACTTCCTGACATCTGCAAAAGCCTGCAACCTGGAGTTCTCTCCATACTTTTGCAGCCCACTATTGTTTGGACAAAGCTGCGAAGACAGGACTCCATCTTCGGCCAATCTGTCTTGCGTAACCTTTTTCCAACATGATGTACCAACACCCTTCCACCTTCCCGGTTAGGGTGCGGATGCCCTTACCCAAATTCCACCCAGTTTGTTGTGCCTCTTGCACGTCTTGGGTGCATTTGGTGCAAGTCGGGACATCTCAGCTCGGTACTCAACCCATTTGTGAGGACAACCATCCTGCTTGTCCCTGTGAGAAAGCAAATGTTGCTTACCTGATGTAACAGGTGTTCTCACAGGACAGCAGGATGTTAGTCCATCACGAAACCCCGCCCGCCACCCCCCCGCGGTGTGGGGTTCGTTTTGTTTTTACTTTTTAGGCACTGCCTGTAGCTTTGAAAATCAGACTGGAGGGAGACCCCTGCTGGCTGCAGGCTCAGTGCCTTGCTGGGCAATGCCCAGTAGGGGCCAGTCAAAAGTTCTGTTTAAACTTTGACAGAACGTTTTCCGTGGTGGGCTCCATCCTCGATGTCACCCATTTGTGAGGACTAACATCCTGCTGTCCTGTGAGAACACCTGTTACATCAGGTAAGCAACATTTGCTTTCTCAACCGATAAGGTTGAAGGAGACAGAGAAATCTTCAGCGCAGAGCTACATGGTGGGGACGGTGTTTCTGGCACACCTGGGACTCAGCGAAATCTCATTGGCCATCGGGGGGTGGCGTTCGCTCCTTGTCAACCCCCGAAGTGGCCCTCGCTCCCGGAAGTTTTGGCATGGAGGAGAAAAACCCATCTATTTTCTTTTGAAACAAATCCGCAGGCTCCAAAGAAGGTAAATTTTCGCGGAGTTTTGCCTTCTGCTTAGTAGGTAGCATATTGCGCAGTAGTAAAAAGGAAAATTTTCAATTCAAGGAAAACAATTGGCAGAGCATCTCTCTCCTGCTCCTTAACAGTCAGCCATCTTGGATTTCTCCCCCAGAAAAACCTAGTTTTGAGCAGTAACCAGTTTGGTTGGTCTTTTCTGTGCTGGATGTCAGACAGATTCTGTTTCTGAAACCGTGAGTGTGAAATAGTACAAAAAAAAATGTATAAAAGGAGAAAGAAAGGTGAGCTGTTGTCTGTTACAGTGTCACTGTACTGTCAGAGGAGACAATGTAATCTCGCTGACTGTTACAGGGTTACTTTTATCATTCAACATGGACAAGCGTGTACTCTTCAGCACTAGAGAAAGAGAGCTGTTTCACAGCAGAGCCATATAGCAGGGACTCTGGCTGGAAGCCAGGTACAGCAGCCTTTGTTTTCTGAATTTCTCTGTATGGAAAGGAGTCAGTGTGCTATGTGTTTGACTCTTTCAAAAACTGTCACTTAGTTACTGATGTAATTGTTTAGTCAACAAAACAGACTGGCATGCTTTATTTTTAATAAAAGTGACTGACTGCCCTGCTGTCTGTGTATGTCCACACTACATTGTAACACTGAAACCCCCTAATCACTACCAGTGATCTGAGTGTTTCAAATTCTGTCACACTAAGATCAAATTGTAGATGTGGCAGCAATGGCAGAAGAAGAGGAAAGGCTTTTTTCCAAAGATAAGCAGGGCTGAATTAGCCATGCTTTCTGGGAGCGGCCACTGGTGGCTCTTAGCAAGAACTTATAGTAGCATGCTGCTGTTCCCGCGCGGCTAACTGTCTCCTGTCAGTTCTTTTTTTCTCTGCACACAATTCGGACCGCAACTTCTTCTGTCTTCTCACTATCTCCTCTCAACTTGAGAGCCCCATACAGCACTTTTCAGTGCTCACTATGGCCCAAAGGCCCCCGGGTTTAAATTTTGCTTTTGTGCCAAAATTATGTCTGCGACCGATGGACTTAAACTTTGTTACCTCTGCCTCAGGCCCGATTATGATATGGCGGCTTGCCACAATTTGTGGGAAAATGTCCCCCAGGGCCCAAAGACAATGGGCCACAATAATACCCCACCTAAGGGAGAGTGTCCAGGATAGATCGGGGTCCTATGCCCCGCAACATTCAACTCAATCTTCCATGGCCAGGGAAACAAACAAACCGAAGGACACCAAAAGAGCCTCCTCTCTTTAACCCTCCTCCACCGGGAGGGTGAAAGTAAGGTTGGGCAACCCCCTTCCAAGAGGACTCATAAAGACCCGACTTTGAGCTCTTCCCGGAACCGAGATGCGTCGTCTGCATCGGGTTGGCCTACATTTGCGCAGGGAGATGTTCCAAGCCGAAACAAAGATCCGGTGCATCAGACTTCGGTCAATGCACGTCCCATCTGGCTCGCTTGACGCAAGATGCAGAGGTCCCGACACTGCTGACGCATCCACCGATGCACCCGATGCACGCTGTTGAAAAACATGACAAAGCAAAGAAGACCCATCATGTCAAACACAGGACATCAGTCCCCAAAAGACACCGAGCCCTTCAGAGTCTAGAGCGAGTAGCTTCCTCACCACTACCAATACTACTGTCAGACTATTCAGGTGGTTCAGATAGGGACACCCAACATCACTCCCTTCTCTCTTCTTCCTCTGCCTCTGCCACATATGATGACCAGAAAAAATCAATATGCCACTGCTACAGCGATTGTAACTATAATCAATAAATCATGAGCTGTTGCTCAATCGCTGGAATAATGTATATTTTCTTGGTAAAATGGATTATTTCTTTTTTTAAAAATTTGTTTTAAAATAAAGATTTTTATGACACCTACTATATACCATGTGTGTGTGAATTGATTAATTATTTATGTATGGTATGTTAACAATGTAAAGGAATTGGAGGAAAGTTTCATATAAATTCGTTGGTGTCTCCGCACCACGATTATGTGGTGTTATAATCATTAACTATCCCCCTCCTCCTGTGTGAGTTTTTTGTGAAATTTTTTGTAAAATTTTTTGCAAAGAATTACTTCACCTCTGTAACCTCTTCCGTGTGGTGAGCATCAAATAATTTATGTACCATGACGGTATTTTATACCGAGGAGCTCTAGACTCTCTACTATAGACTATAAACTATAAAGGAGTAAAGTTCAGACTTCCCTTTAAAATGTTGGTTGGTTGTCCGATGTTCAAACGATGGTCCCTACACAGACTGATTGTCTTTCCTCAGGGATGTAGAACGTTATAATGCAGCCAACTTTTGCAGAATCTGAGTAAACTCCGTTGAAAAAAGTCCTCTAGCGATCTTGTATAGATGGCTCTTGACGGAGTTGCTCTGGCTCCGTCGCCGGAAGAGTAATTGTGAGTTGTACTGAATCCTTTTTATATGCCAGCGGAAAGGGCAAATTTAACCAATGACCGTTGTAAAGGCTTACTGACGTCATCACGCCGACCTGGTGGAGGAACTTGTACACGGAGCAACCAGACGTTGCTCTCCGACCTGACAGGAAACTAGGTATTGTACTCGCGTGAAACTCCCTTAAATGCCATATTAAAGAATTTAATCTGATGCGACCGAAGGCCTTTACAAGACGCCCAGAAATGTTGACTATGCTTTTAAAACAAGTACCGGGATATTGAATAATCGCTAGAACTTTTTGTTGATGTGAGATCCGTACTGTTATAACAAAGAATTCCAATTTAGGTCGTCATTCATTCCCCGTGGGGCTGATGTGTTTAGGGTGAAGATCCAGAATACTTCTCGTTGATTGAGAAGAGCCCTGTTGTCCCCGCCCCTGGACGGGGCTTCAAGATGTTCCAAGATCGTCCATTTCAAATCGGTGATCATATGTCCACTATCTGTCAAGTGTTGCACCATTGGTGCCGTCATTTTTGCTGTATTGAATCTGGACTTGTGCTCTCCCAGTCTTACCTTAACTGGTCTCGAGGTGCGACCTATATATAGCTGGGGGCACTTTTTTCAACGGAGTTTACTCAGATTCTGCAAAAGTTGGCTGCATTATAACGTTCTACATCCCTGAGGAAAGACAATCAGTCTGAAACACGGATCGGCTGTGTCGGGACCATCGTTTGAACATCGGACAACACAACCAACATTTTAAAGGGAAGTCTGAACTTTACTCCTTTATAGTTTATAGTCTATAGTAGAGAGTCTAGAGCTCTCGGTATAAATACCGTCATGGTACATAAATTATTTGATGCCTCACCACACGGAAGAGGTTACAGAGGTGAAGTAATTCTTTGCAAAAAATTTTACAAAAAATTTCACAAAAAACTCACACAGGAGGAAGGGGGATAGTTAATGATTATAACACCACATAATCGTGGTGCGGAGACACCAACGAATTTATATGAAACTTTCCTCCAATTCCTTTACATTGTTAACATACCATACATAAATAATTAATCAATTCACACACACATATGATGACCAGGCATGTCACTCAAGAAAAAAATCTTCTATCTCCAGACACTCTTCTTGGAGTCACCTTACAGGACCCTCTCCCCCCTCCGAAAAGGAGAAGGACAGCTAGGCCTTCTAAAGAACTCAAATGGGTGGCCTCGTAAACTTTGTCTCAGATCATTGGGCTTCTCCAGACCTTCTCTGATTCGGTGGTCCATGCCAAACATCCTAGGTCCCCCTCAAGTATTTCTGTGATAGTCAGATCAGTCGACACTTCCTTCTACTCCGCATTCAGACCCAAATATCGTTTTTTAAGGACTTGAGTCTCAAGGAAGCCCACATCTCAAGAAACCAGAGGCCCCTTCTCCGCCATCCCCCCTACTTCTCCACAGGGATACCTTCTGACCCTCTTGGTGGTTTGCCAGAGCCGACATCTCTGTCTGAAGACCTCACTTACTCCAGGTTTGTAGAGAAACTGGGTTCTGTAACATTGAAACCAAGGTCCGAAGTACACGACCTTCTTAAGGTATTCGACATTCCAGCGGAGCATACAGTGCTTCTGTCTTACTCAGTGCTCAATGCAGTCATGGACGAGGCCTGGGAGGCCCCTTTCTCCACACCCATTACATCCAGGAAAACGGAACTGAAATTTCAAATACGAAAATCTCAGCACTTTGCCGCACTACAGCTTTCGTACACCTCCATCATTGTGGAGTCTGCTATGAAAAAGGCCAGAAAGACATGACTATACTCAAATACTCCACCAGGCAAAATCAATCATTACCTAGATGATTTTGGGTGAAAGATATTCCAGGGATCAATGCTAAATGTAATTGTTCACTGTATCAGACTATGGAATTATTCTCCAGCTGTTTTTTGTTCTATGTAAACTGGTATGATTTACATGTAATGTAAGAATGTCGGTATATAAAAATCCAAAATAAATAAATACATAAATGCCAAGGTGCAGCAGCACCAGTTTATTACTCAGTATCTGAGTGCCTCAATGTCTAAAATCTGAGGAAGACCAACCTTCAGGGTCAGACCAGCCTAAGCATTTGGCGACTGATTTAGAAGAAGGCCTACATCACCTTTTACGCACTGTCTATGAAGTGTTTGATATATCAGCCTGATCATCTGCAGCCGCGATTGCAGCATGATGCATAGCATGGTTGAGAGCAAGTGCGATCCATGAAGATGTTCATGACAAACTTGCTGATCTCCCCTGCAAGGGAGATAATTTATTCTGTGATAAGCTTCACGAGACTGTGTCTCAACTTAAAGAACAGTATGTGGCAGTATCCTCTCTTACCTCCTTCCAAGATCAGTCTATGTCAAGATGCTATTATCCCTCCTACAGAAGGCCTTTCTATCCCCGGTGCTCTTACAAGCCATGCCCGCCATACCATCCTCCATCCTACGTCACCCAGAGGTTTCAACCACCCCAGACTCAACCTCAATGGGGTAGACCCCTCACGCAGCACACACCAAAACCACCCCCAGCTGCTGCTCCCAAGACCCACAGTCTTTTTGATCCATCTGCAACCACTGCTACCACAAGCTGTAGGAGGCCGACTTAATTCTTTTGCATCAGCATGGGAACAGATGACGACATATTGTTGGGTTCTCAGCATCATCCTGAATGACTGCTGCCTGAATTTCAAAATGATTCCCCCGTTACCACATTTGATTCCCCCTTCCTGAGAGACTGATGATCCCCCCTCCTTCTACAGGAGATCAAGATCCACCTGAGCCAAAGGGTGATATGGAAGGTTCCCTGTTCTCAACAGTCCCTGGGATTTTATTCACAATGCTTCCTCATAGCCACAGAAAACCGGGAGACTACGGCCCATCCTGGACCTCAGAGGGTTGAACAGGTTTCCTAATCAAAGAGAAATTCAAGATGACGTCTCAAGAATTTCTTATCCTATCTATAGCCTGCAGTCTGGATGTGCTCACTGGACCTCAAAGATGTTTATGCCCACATACCCATGCACCCCTCTTCATGGAGCTACCTATGCTTCCAAACTCACAAACAGCACTATCAATATCAAGTTCTTGCCTTCGGCCTCTCATCAGCGTCGAGAGTTTTCACCAAATGTCTTGTAGTAGCTGTGGCCCACTTAGGTGGACGAGTTTTATGCCCTCCTCTCAGTCTCGACAATTGGCTCCTAGTAGCGCCAAGTCCAGATCTGATTCGCACCCAGCAAATACGAGTCCTATTCTTCTTGGCAAATCTAGGCTTTTGGTCAACTATGAGAAATCTCACCTGGAACCATTTCAAACAATACAATTTATAGGGGCGCTCATCAACACACAACTTTGCAAAGCCTTCCTCCTAGAAGTCAGAATCAACACATTTCAGACCTAGCCAGATCAAAGAGGGATCTACAGCAACCCACTGCACATCAAGTGCTGATGCTTTGGGTCACATGGCAGCAGCCACTTATGTGATACCTCCATGTTCATCTATACATGCAAAGCCTCCAGTGGGACTTGAAATCGCAGTGATCCCAATGTTTTCATCTCATGCCCCAAAAAATAATCTTAACCTGTTCCATGATTGAAGATATCGACTGATGGCTGTGCCCAAAAACTCTACCCTCCGGTGCGCCCTTTCGGCATCTACTCCATCAGATCATACGGACTACAGATGCCTCCATGATGGGATGGGAGCCCATGTTTTACATCCAAAGACTCAAGGACTATGGTCAATGGAAGAGCAAAACTGCCAAATCAATCTATTAGAACTCCATGCCATTTGCTACGCTGTCTACACCTTCTCATGGCTTCTTCAACACAAATTGGTCATGATTTACACAGACAACCAAGTGGCCATGTACTAAGTAAACAAGGATGGAGGGTCAGGTTCCATGACTCTGTGCAAAGAATCCATACTACTACTGGAGTGGGCACTAGTGCTCTGAATTCAACTTCAAGCAACTTATCTCCCCGGTGTGAGGAACTCCGAAGCGGACAGACTCAGCCTCCGCTTCCACCCCCATGAATGGGAACTCAACGAGGTGATGGCTTACATCTTCCGATGTTGGGGAACACTCTAGTAGACCTCTTTGCCACAGAACACAATGCAAAACTGCAACAGTTCTGCTCCCTACGACAAAGCAATCGCAGAATAGCCCAAGATGCCTTCCTTCTGCAGTGGTCGAACGGCCTTTTCTATGCATTCCCTCCAATCCCACTGATAGGACGGGTACTGCAAAAATGCATCTTGGACAATTCCATCCTCATCCCCCTGGCAGCCATAAGAACATAAGAACATAAGAAAATGCCATACTGGGTCAGACCAAGGGTCCATCAAGCCCAGCATCCTGTTTCCAACAGTGGCCAATCCAGGCCACAAGAACCTGGCAAGTACCCAAAAACTAAGTCTATTCCATGTAACCATTGCTAATGGCAGTGGCTATTCTCTAAGTGAACTTAATAGCAGGTAATGGACTTCTCCTCCAAGAACTTATCCAATCCTTTTTTAACACAGCTATACTAACTGCACGAACCACATTCTCTGGCAACAAATTCCAGAGTTTAATTGTGCGTTGAGTAAAAAGAACTTTCTCCGATTAGTTTTAAATGTGCCCCATGCTAACTTCATGGAGTGCCCCCTAGTCTTTCTACTATCCGAAAGAGTAAATAACAGATTCACATCTATCCGTTCTAGACCTCTCATGATTTTAAACACCTCTATCATATCCCCCCTCAGTCGTCTCTTCTCCAAGCTGAAAAGTCCTAACCTCTTTAGTCTTTCCTCATAGGGGAGTTGTTCCATTCCCTTTATCATTTTGGTAGCCCTTCTCTGTACCTTCTCCATCGCAATTATATCTTTTTTGAGATGCGGGCGACCAGAATTGTACACAGTATTCAAGGTGCGGTCTCACCATGGAGCGATACAGAGGCATTATGACATTTTCCGTTTTATTCATCATTCCTTTTCTAATAATTCCCAACATTCTGTTTGCTTTTTTTGACTGCCGCAGCACACTGCACCGACGATTTCAATGTGTTATCCACTATGACACCTAGATCTCTTTCTTGGGTTGTAGCACCTAATATGGAACCCAACATTGTGTAATTATAGCATGGGTTATTTTTCCCTATATGCATCACCTTGCACTTATCCACATTAAATTTCATCTGCCATTTGGATGCCCAATTTTCCAGTCTCACATGGTACGCCTACCTAGTCTATCTCTCCATACAGCTGCTCATTCTGCTCAAAAACAAACCAGGCCTTCTATCACAAGAACAGGGGATGTTGCTACATCCCATGCAGGACTCCCTCCACCTGACTGCATGGAGATTGAAAGGAAAGCACTGAGTCACCTCACCATTACTCAGGACATCCAAGATATCCTGATCACAGCGAGGAAGCCTTCCACGAGGAAAAATTATGCTGGAAAGTGGTCATGATACCAGCGTTGGTGCATAACAGAATCCTTGGACCCTTTCTGTTCCTCACTGGAACAACAACTTAAATACCTTCACCTAATTTTTAGTTCTGGTCTTGCGATATCCTCCATCAGAGTGCATCTTAGTACCATCACAGCAAACCATTCCTCTGGTGAGGATGACTCCATCTCTATGCATCCTCTAATATCCCGCTTCGTGAGGAGTGCCTTACACCTTAGGACCCCCCCCCCCCCTCCTGTGATGCCTCCTGCTGTCCCATGGGACCTCAGTGTTGTCCTAGAGATTCTGATGTTTCCATCCTTCAAACTGCTAGGGAAGATGGTATTAAAATTTTTAACCTGGAAAGTGCTATTTCTCGTTGCAATCACATTGGCCCGACAAGTCGGAGAACTGCAAGCTCTAGTACATTATCCTCCCTTCCTCCAGTTTTATCATTCATTTATTTATTTATTTATTTATTTATTTATTAACTTTTATTTACCGACATTCGTGAAGCACATCATGCCGGTTTACAATGAACTCAGGCGGAAAATTACAATGAAACAATAAAACAATGGAGCAATAAAACAAGGGAGGAGAGAGGGGAAGGAGGGGAAGAGGGGGAAGAGGGGAAGGAGAGAGGGGAAGGAGGATAAGGAGGGGTGGGGGAGGTGGGTTCGTAGTCACCCTACGAACGCATCCTTCCTTTGTTCCCAAGGTGGTCTCGGCCTTCCATGTCAACCAAACAGTTACTCTACCAATCTTCTTTATGAAACCCCATGCCTCAGAAAGGGAGTCACTGTTAGAGATGTGAATCGTGTGATCGATCGTCTTAACGATCGATTTCGGCTGGGAGGGGGAGGGAATCGGATCGTCGCAGTTTGGGTTTTTTAAATATCGTGTAAATCGAAACCGGCACACTAAAACATCCCTAAAACCCACCCCGACCCTTTAAAATAAATCCCCCACCCCCCCGAACCCCCCCAAAATGCCTTAAATTACCTGGGGGCCAGGGGGGGGGGGGGGGGGAGGGGAAGGGGGAGGGCGGGAAAACCGGCACACTAAAACAACCCTAAAACCCATCCCGACCCTTTAAATAAATCCCCCACCCTCCCGAACCCCCCCAAAATGCCTTAAATTACCTGGGGTCCAGAGGAAGGGTCCCGGTGTGATCTTTTACTCTCGGACTTCCGTGCGTTGTAGAAATGGCGCCGGCGCTACCTTTGACCTGTCATATGACAGGTCAAAGGTAGCGCCGGCGCCATTTTTTTTTTGTCCCCCGACGTCAGGAGCGTAGGAGATCGCTCCCGGACCCCCGCTGGACCCCCAGGGACTTTGGCCAGCTTGGGGGGCCTCCTGACCCCCACAAGACTTGCCAAAAGTCCAGCGGGGGTCCGGAACGACCTCCTGCAGTCGAATCGTGTTGCCGTACGGCCGGCGCCATTTTGCGCAAAATGGCGCTGGCCGTACGGCAACACGACCTTTGACCTGTCATATGACAGGTCAAAGGTACCTTTCATATGACCTTTGACCTGTCATATGACAGGTCAAAGGTAGCGCCGGCGCCATTTCTACAACGCACGGAGGTCTGAGAGTAAACGATCACACCGGGACCCTTCCTCTGGACCCCAGGTAATTTAAGGCATTTGGGGGGGTTCGGGGGGGGGGGGGATTTATTTTAAAGGGTCGGGGTGGGTTTTAGGGTTGTTTTAGTGTGCCGGTTTTCCCGCCCTCCCCCTTCCCCTCCCCCTTTCCCCGATTTACGATTTTTTAACAATAAATCGGGGGAATTGTTATTGTATCGCGGCTCTAACGATTTTTGACGATTTAAAATATATCGGACGATATTTTAAATCGTCAAAAAACGATTCACATCCCTAGTCACTGTTACACTGGATTGCAAAAGGGCATTGGCTTACTAATAAACAGAGAACCAATTCCCCTCGCAGACCATTACAACCTTTTTTTTCGTACAGTCCAAATGCCCCGGGATTGCTGGTGTCCAAGCGCACACTGGCCAGTTGGTTAACACAATGCATCAACTTCTGCTATCACAATTGACTAGTCTCTCTATCATCAAAAGCCAAAACCCATCAACTAAGGGTGGTAGCAACTTTCATTCCCCATTTGCGACAAGTTTCTCTTCAGGATAAGACATAGGGGAGCATTTGCATAGGGTAAAGAACCTTGGGAAATACGACCATCTTAATTGGGACACAATGACCCAATAAAGAAAGAGGCAGAGCTTTCCACTGTGCCAGCAAGGCCTGAACAGACTGCAGTGTGGACTCGATATTCTGAGCATAAATTTCCTCTACAGTACGCGCCACTTAATCCTGTTAAGCGCACTCAACAATCCCCAAGTATCTAAAGTGGATGTGGCCCAGGTAAACGGAAAAGGCACCTGCTAACCTGATTGCAAAGTGGGAGATAGCGAAAACGCCACTGATTTCCCATAATTAAGCCAGAGCCCTCCATGAAGTTAGCATGGGGCACATTTAAAACTAATCGGAGAAGAAAGTCTTTTTTACTCAACGCACAATTAAACTCTGGAATTTGTTGCCAGAGGATGTGGTTAGTGCAGTTAGTGTAGCTGTGTTTAAAAAAGGATTGGATAAGTTCATGGAGGAGAAGTCCATTACCTGCTATTAAGTTCACTTAGAGAATAGCCACTGCCATTAGCAATGGTTACATGGAATAGACTTAGTTTTTGGGTATTTGCCAGGTTCTTATGGCCTGGATTGGCCCACTGTTGGAAACAAGATGCTGGGCTTGATGGACCCTTGGTCTGACCCAGTATGGCATTTTCTTATGTTCTTATGTTCTTAAACAACCTCAATGATAGCTCTTAGGCTTTTATTTGGATTTCTCACATAAAGGAGCATGTCATCTGCAAAAAGACTAAGCTTAATGAAATTGTTCATAATCCATGTTCCCTGAAAAGTGTCAAGGGCACATAGTTTAACCGCTAATGGTTCTAAAGCAAGGACAAATAATAAAGGGGATAAGGTGCAACCTTGCCGAGTACCCTTGCCCAGCAAGGAGGTCTTCGATAGTGTCCCATTTACCAATAGCTGGGCCTGTGGTGATTAGTATAACAATTTAACCCAAAATTGCATTATTTCCCCAAAGTTAAACTGACTTAGTCTGAAACAAAACCACTCCATGCAGTCAAAAGCTTTTTCTGCATCTAAGCTGATGAGAAGGCCTTCGGGATTGCCAGGTGATGAGTGAAGTGAGACCATCAAGATTTTTGAAAGAATAGAGTTAGAAAGCTGGCCCTTTAATAAAGCCAGTTTGGTCTGGGGGGCCATCTCCGCTATCATGGAACTTACCCTGTTAGCTAGGACCGCTGCCAACAACTTAATGTCTTGATTTAGGAGGGATATTGGCTGATGTGAGGAAGTCAGAGCAGGGTCTTTCCCAGGTTTGGAAGCCGAATTATAGTAGCAAGATTATGACCTGCATGAAAATGCCCCTTTTCTCTAGCAGCACCAAACATGTCCTTTAACGGAGCAAGAATAAGGTCGCCTAACAGTTTTATAAAATTCTGAGCCATGTCTATCAGATCCGGAGCTTTCAACAATTTCAGTTTGTAATAGCTCAGAGTAGCTCCGCCTCACTAATAGGCGATTCTAACAGCTCCCACGCTTGCGCACTCAGCTCTGGTAGCTTCAGATCACAAAAAAAATTATGATGTGATCAATCATTAACCGGCCCAGCAGCGTATAAAGATTTATAATAAGAAACAAAAGCCTTGGAAGGCCCCTCAGTCTTGTGGGGTATTGCAAAGAGAACTTAATCCCACATTGATATAATTGTGTGCAGTAAGGAGTGAGCTCCTTGCGCGCAGCCTGTGCGTTACTGAAAAAGTCAGGAAAGGGCAGTAGCTTAGCCTCCTGAAAAATCAGCTCTTTTTTTTTGCTGCAGTAAGCTTGCAGGATTTTCACTTTTTTCAGTATAGTTCAAGAATTGGACAATCACTTGCTGCAGCCGCTTCTGATCCAGGCCCCCAGCTGGTGTGCTCTTTCTACTAGGACCGGTCTGGCTGCGTTAATCTGCAGCTGGTCAGGGAGCCATCATTCACAGAGATGAAGTATATCCTCCCCATGCACTGTTTCTAGAAGACCTACTATGCGGATGTTATTTTGGCGGCTTCTATTTTCTAAGTCCTCCAGCTTCTCTTCCAGGGCCCTCTGTTGCTTCTCTGATGCAGAAAAACTTGCCTCCAGTGTCACCATGCGGTCCTCATGCTCAGCTAATTTTGCATGCACCCCGCCGACGACAGCAGCAGTATATTCCTCCACCTTGTCCCAGAGTTCATCCACAGAAGTTTGAATTTGCTGCAGCTTATCCACGAGCGTGGCAGACACCACTTGCGTGACGTCTTTAATTAATGCGTCGGAGAGGCCTTCCGGAGGCAGGCCCTCCAACGCCATCTTATCTTCTGGCCTTGGCAGCTTCTCTGGTCCACACGCTTAGGATGGCTCAACATGGTGACACTGGTAAATGAAAAGGCTGCCAAGACAATGCTGGGATCCTTAATAATTAAAGTAGCGGGTTGTGGCGTTCAGAACAGCGAATTAGGGAGAGGGATCCTGCCAGCTCCTAGGGAGTGAGAGCAGAGTGTGTGCGGTCAGGCAGGCAGCATAGACACATCCCCCTTCAGATGTTTAAAAGCTCAGCATTTCTAATAAAAAATATGGCAAATAATGATGTACCAAAGCCTAAAGTTATCTAGTTTTATTTTTACTGAGTTTGTTGAACTTTTATTAGGACATCTGAAGTGCTGCTAGACATACAAGACTTGACTGAAAATATTTAGGGACTTTCATTTTTAGTTTTTATTTTTCATATGAATTTATCAGGGTTATGAAAGAATAAAAAACAGGAGAAATCAGCAGAATAAAATGACTCCTTTTTCACAGTAACTATTAGAGTTTATTTTGGTGGACAGAAGCCAGGACAGTAAAACAGTATTAAGCAGATTCTCCCACCTATCCACTCAGCATCTCCCCTCTACCCCCATCCCCTGTCTAGTAAGTCTGTCTTTCTCTCTGCACTCAAAAAGAACTACCCTCTCCCCCCTACTGCAACAGCATTCATCCTTACTGGTGGTGGCTCCAGGCTGCTCCTCTGGTAACATGCTTGCTGTGGCTTTTTGCACTCTGCAGCACTGCACTTCTGCTTTTCTATGGGGCCAAGGAGCCTGCTGAAAAGTGATTCGAATAGTGGGTGGCACCAGACAGCAGGCACTTGCTGGTTTGGGAAGGGGGGAAGCAGGACTTGAACACTATATCAGCGGGATTGGAGGGTGAGTGCTTTTATTGGTAGGGTGAACTTGAAATGTAGCACACGTGTTAGCCCCTATTGGCTTCCCTCAGTGGTGGGAGGCTTTGAAAGGCTGCATCTGCAGCTCTGGATCTGCTCTTTAATCAGTCTAAAATTAGGGTGAAAATTGATTTAAACAGTTGTCATCTTTGGAAGAATATGGGAGTTTGTGAGTGAAAATCAATGAAAATGAAGGACTTTAAAAAAAATAAAATAAAAAATTAAACCATTTCATTTTCATGGATAGTCCTTTTGCGTTGTTCTTATCTAATCCTGAGGGTTTTTTGCTATTGATGAAACCACAATAGATTGGTGCTGGCACTGTTGGAGGACCACCTTTTTGTAATTTGGACTCATGGGTACTAAAGCAAGCTAGTACTTTTAGCCTATTCTTAATATAATCATGGAAGTATGGGTAAGAAAATGAAGAAACAAACATTTTCATCTCATTTAACCTAGATTTTATAATATGAATATCCTATCTCCAGCTCTGCTTCATTTTAATTTGAGAGCTCTGACAAAGTATATATTCTAGTTAAAATCTTCCTTGTTTTAAACCAACAGAATCCAACATGGAGGAGTCTTGATTTTGGAATAATGCCTGATCGGCTAGATACATCCGTATCGTGTTTTGTAGTGAGGATTTGGGGTGGAAAGAAGGAACATTATCGGATGCTGATAGAGTGGAAAGTAAATCTGGATGGACTGAAGTATTTAGGGCAGCAGGTAAAGTGACATAAAATGTGCATGTGCTTGTTTGTTTTTATATTTGACCCCTGTTTTCTTTAGACTGAATGCCCTGATAAGTTATCTTATTGGAAGAAAAGCCTTCTTCAAGGCTCATGTTTCAGTAGTTGGTTAACTGAGTTATTCTTTCTGTGACAGAAATTGTCTTTCTCCCCTTTGGGACATGTGAGCTGCCTCCCCCTATTGTTTCCTAATTCTTGTTTGCATTGAGAGGTAGGAAATTATTACACTGGTCTCTTGCTTGACAGTGAACACTTGTTTTAAAAAAATGTTTAGTATTAGCTTCCTGAGCATTGTATATAATTATGTTGCTAAGCATACTATAATAAGTCTTGTAGTGTTCCTTTTGTTGATTTTATTTATAGACACTTGATATTCTATCTTTTTCCATGAATGGCCTCAAGGCAGATTACAAAACCTGTTTTAACTAACAATTCTATTTATTTATTTATTTATGAACTTTTCTTTACCGACATTCGTAAAACACATCATTGCCGGTTTACAATGAACTGAAAGGAGGAAATTAAAATAAACGAGGGGAAGGGAGATTGGACAGGCAAGAAAAGGGAGAGGGGAAGGAAGAAAGTAAATATAGATGGAAATAAAAGGAAAGGAGATGGAGAGGCAGTAATACATTTTAATACATAAGAACATAAAAACATGCCATACTGGGTCAGACCAAGGGTCCATTAAGCCCAGCATCCTGTTTCAATAAGTGGCCAATCCAGGCCATAAGAACCTGGCAAGTACCCAAAAAACTAAGTCTATTCCATGTTACCGTTGCTAGTAATAGCAGTGGCTATTTTTCTAAGTCAACTTAATTAATAGCAGGTAATGGACTTCTCCTCCAAGAACTTATCCAATCCCTTTTTTAAACACAGCTATACTAACTGCACTAACCACATCCTCTGGCAACAAATTATAGAGTTTAATTGTGCGTTGAGTAAAAAAGAACTTTCTCCGATTAGTTTTAAATGTGTCACATGCTAACTTCATGGAGTGCCCCCCTAGTCTTTCTATTATCCGAAAGAGTAAATAACCGATTCACATCTACCCGTTCTAGACCTCTCATGATTTTTAAACACCTCTATCATATTCCCCCTCAGCAGTCTCTTCTCCATACTGAAAAGTCCTAACCTCTTTAGTCTTTCCTCATAGGGGAGCTGTTCCATTCCCCTTATCATTTTGGTAGCCCGTCTCTGTACCTTCTCTATCGCAATTATATCTTTTTTGAGATGCGGCGACCAGAATTGTACACAGTATTCAAGGTGTGGTCTCACCATGGAGCGATACAGAGGCATTTATGACATTTTCTGTTTTATTCACCATTCCCTTTCTAATAATTCCCAACATTCTGTTTGCTTTTTTGACTGCCGCCAGCACACTGAACCGACAATTTCAATGTGTTGTCCCACTATGACGCCTAGATCTCTTTCGTGGGTTGTAGCACCTAATTATGGAACCTAACATTGTGTAACAATAGCATGGGTTATTTTTCCCTATATGCATCACCTTTGCACCTATCCACATTAAATTTCATCTGCCATTTTTGATGCCAATTTTCCAGTCTCACAAGGTCTTCCTGCAATTTATCACAATCTGCTTGTGATTTAACTACTCTGAACAATTTTGATCATCTGCAAATTGATTATCTCACTCGTATTTTCTTTCAGATCATTTATAAATATATTTGAAAAGTAAGGGTCCCGATAGAGATCCCTGAGGCACTCCACTGCCCACTCCCTTCCATTGAGAAAATTGTCCATTTAATCCTACTCTCTGTTTCCTGTCTTTTAGCTAGATTGTAATCCACGAAAGGACATCGCCACCTATCCCATGACATTTTATTTTTTCTAGAAGCCTCTCATGAGGAACTTTGTCAAACGCCTTCTGAAAATCCAAGTATGCTACATCTACCAGTTCACCTTATCCACATGTTTATTAACGCCTTCAAAAAGTGAAGCAGATTTGTGAGGCAGACTTGCCTTAGGTAAAGCCATGCTGCCTTTGTTCCATTAAACCATGTCTTTCTATATGTTCTGTGATTTTGGATGTTTAGAATACTTTCCACTATTTTCCTGACACTGAAGTCAGGCTAACTGGTCTGTAGTTTCCCGGATCGCCCCCTGGAGCCCTTTTTAAATATTGGGGTTACATTAGCTATCCTCCAGTCTTCAGGTACAATGGATGATTTTAATGATAGGTTACAAATTTTTACTAATAGGTCTGATATTTCATTTTTTAGTTCCTTCAGAACTCTGGGGTGTATACCCATCCGGTCCAGGTTGATTTACTACTTTTCAGTTTGTCAATCAATATCTACTACATCTTCTAGGTTCACCATGATTTGATTCAGTCCATCTGAATTCATTACCCATGAAAACCTTCTCCAGTACGGGTACCTCCCCAACATCCTCCTCAGTAAACACCGAAGCAAAGAAATCATTTAATCTTTCCGTGATGGCCTTATCTTCCCTAAGTGCCCCTTTAACTTCTCTTTCATCTAACGTCCAACTGAGTCCCTCACAGGCTTTCTGCTTCAGATATATTTAAAAACGTTTTTACTGTGAGTTTTTGCCTCTACGGCCAACTTCTTTTCAATTCTCTCTTAGCCTGTCTTATCAATGTCTTACATTTAACTTGCCAACATTTATGCATTATCCTGTTTTCTTCTGTTGGATCCTTCTTCCAATTTTTGAATGAAGATCTTTTGGCTAAAATAGTTTCTTTCACCTCCCCTTTTAACCATGCCGGTAATCGTTTTGCCTTCTTTCCACCTTTCTTAATGTGTGGAAATACATCTAGACTGTGCTTCTAGAATGGTATTTTTTAACAATGACCACACCTCATGCACACTTTTTACTTTTGTAGCTGCTCCTTTCAGTTTTTTTTTCTAGCAATTTTACTCATTTTATCAAAGTTCCCTTTTGAAAGTTTAGCACGAGAGCCATGGATTTGCATACTGTTCCTCTTCCAGTCATTAATTCAAATTTGATCATATTATGATCACTATTGCCAAGCGGCCCCACCACCGTTACCTCTCTCACCAAATCCTGTGCTCCACTGAGAATTAGATCTAAAATTGCTCCCTCTCTCGTCAGTTCCTGAACCAATTGCTCCATAAAGCTATCATTTATTCCATCCAGGAACGTTATCTCTAGCGTGTCCCGATGATACATTTACCCAGTCAATATAGGGGTAATTGAAGTCTCCCATTATTACTGCACTACCAATTTGGTTAGCATTCCTAATTTCTCTTAGCATTTCACTGTCCGTCTCACCATCTTGACCAGGTGGAAGGAGGGATAATTGCATTAGTGGGACAATTTGGGCTTAGGGTGAGTGAGGTGAAGGTTGAGATGTCAAAATGGAACAAATACTTTTAGAATTCTTCCTTGAAAATTGAGTGAAGTCTTTTGATGTTTGTGGTATTAGGTGTTTTGGATTCAGGCCTGGAGAATTTCTGTACCATTTTGAAGAGTTTACCTGGATGATTCATGGAGAGTTGCAGTGTTTAGAGACTTAGTCTTATTTTTTGCTTTGTTATTATTTTTTGGAATGCTGTTTGCAGAAATGCAGGTTGGAGTCCATTTTTATATTTTTTCACTATGCCCATTGAGTGATGAGGAGGCGAAGACCTTTTTAGTACATGGAGATTTTCTTTGGGGGGGGGGGCAGGGGGGGAATCTTGTAGGGTTTGAGATTAGAGCCTTGATGGTAGCTTTGACTGATTTTGTGCGGTTATAAAATGTGTAAATATATTCATCCCAAGTGGTGTTCCTTATGTTTTTATACAAGTACTAGCAACTGTACCCGTTCTACGCCTGGGCGGCGAGCCTTTTTATTGGCACATATGCTCTTGTATGGAAGCGTTAGCTGAAAAGCAAAAACTAAATTGTTTTCACCCAGGGCAAGGGACGCGGAGACACATTTGCTAAAGCCAGGGCTGGCAAAGTTTATTTACCAAGCTGTGTCTCGCACTTCCCCACACCCCCTCTCCTCTCTCACACACACATTCTCTCTCACTGGCATCATTCTCCCCTCATATAGGCTCCCTCTCTCTGAAACCCACACTCAAGCATCCCCCCACCCACCCTCTCTTACCTCCCATGCTCTCTCACACCCTCCCCACCCTCCTCTTACCAACCATGCTCTCTGTCACCCCTCTCTCTCACACAGACATTCTCTCTCACCGGCATCCCCCCCCCGCTCTCTCTCTCACACCGTCCTGCCTCTCTCTCATCCCCCCTCCTGACACAACATTCTCACTGGCATGCCGTGGGACCTGGGCCGTTCGCGGCGAAGATGAAGGGCCGGCATGCCGTTCGCGGCACACGGTGGCCTTCCATTTTCGCCTTGAGCAGAAAATAGCAGCGGAAACTCTGACATGCCGCGAATGGAGCGTGTCCCGCGGCACACGCTCCGTTCACAGAGAAGATGAAGGCTTGGGCGCGCCGATCGCAGCACACGGGGGCCTTCCCTTTTCGCTGCGAACGGTGCGCCGGGCCTTCATCTTCGCCGCGAATGGAGTGTGTGCCATGGGACGCGCTCTGTTCGCGGCATGCCGGGGTCTCCTCTGCTATTTTCTGCCTGTCCCGCGATGGCTGCTGTCCTTCCGGTTTTGAATAATCTTCCGGCGAGGGAGGAAATCGGCGAGGTGCGGGAGGAAATCTGCGGGAAGGAGGAATTCTGTGGAAATTCTGCATTCCGCAGTAGCGCAGAATTCCCCCAGGAGTACCTCTTGTAGCTGGTGTTATGATGTGGCCGCTGTACGGCGAGTTTGAGCCTCCAAGGTGGCCAGGGAGCCACCTGTGCCATCTGTCGGCGGGCTGGGGAACATGCACGAGCACTGACACACTACCAAGCCCGATATATTATGGATGTTTTGAAAGAGTGTCAGTGAATGAATGAATGAATGAATACTATGAAGTCGCAATACGCAAAACTTTTACTCCTGTATAGCAATTCTAATGTTCCATTTCCAAGCAGGAACCTTTTTGTCATAGTGAAAAGCAACTGTGAAAATTAACCCTTTATATAAACTTCAGTTGTGCAAACCACCATATAGATGCTATCAACTCTTGAGTCCTATTTCTTGGAATTAAGTCTAGTCATGGAATGGTTGTGTTCTTTCTAAAGTGTTTTGACCAATGACTTTTTTTTTTACTCTCAGGTCTAATAATTGTATTATTTTCTCTAATTCTTATCTTTAGTTTCCTTCTGAACTTTCCTATGTTTCAATAAATATAAAGTCTGTTCACATATAATGAGGTGTTTTTATCTTGTAAATCTTGCTTGTGTTTAGATAATAAAGATGTTGATCGCAATCATTTTAGTGCATTGTGTTCCATTTCTGTCTCTAAAGCTCCCAGGTTTTGGGTAAGGCAAAAGGGACCCTTTAAGTATTTCTCCATTGAATTTACCTAGACTAGTCTCGCCTGCACAAGCAGATGAAGAATGTTCTTATAATGTAGTATGGTATTATGAGTTATTATGTTGTGCTTCTTTTTAGTGACAGATTTTTGTTTCCTTCCAGATACATGCTCGAAATCCAAATGAAATTATTTTTGGGTTAAATGATGGATTTTATGGGGCCTCGTTTGAACATAAGGTAAGAAAACCTAACAGCAGAGCAAACCATTTAATTATTCATCCGGCAACCATGCACCCTGCACGTTTGTTTAATATTTATTTATTTCATTTAGATTCCCCCCTTTTGTGACACTTCAGAGTCATTTTAAAATGTATTTTTTAAGCGTACAGACAGATGAAACCAAAACCAGTGGGTTATGCATCTCTACCAGCAGATGGAGATGGAGCAAAGCTGATAACACAGTATATATATATGCCTGCAGTAACATCAGCCTGCCAGTATTCTCCAACTCCAGCAGATGGTGACGTGCATCTCCCTACTGGGGATTGCATTAAAGTTTTGAAGGAGAGAAAAGAGGAAAAAAATCATTCACCCCGCTCTCCTGTGGTGATACCAAATGGTGCCTTCCTCAGTTTAGAATTTCTGAGGTGATTTCCATGGTCCCTCAGATGAGTGCCTTGGCCTGGTAGCTGGTTTTTCAAGTGGCGTGGACTTAGCTGTAAAAAAACAAAACAAAAACAAAACAGCTGAGTGGGTACAGTAAGCCAAGCATGGCGGTGAAGGTCTATGTCCTCTCTGCCTGCAGCTGGAGACGTCCTTGTACTGAACTGGAATGGGATGAGTTCAGGTAAAAGGTATTTAAAAAAAAAAAAAAAAAAAAGACTCAGAGAAGGAGAGTTGAGTAGGGATTCCTCCCCCCCCCCCCCCATTCTCTGTGTTTGGCACGTGATTTGACGGTTGCCCCTGCCTCCGTTGGAGTTCTGGGGATGGGGGCAGTCTGGCAGGTTGAGTAGCCCTTGTGGCTAGGCCATGCTCCAAGGCTCTGTTGGTTCGCTGCGTGGTAGGCCACGGCAGCGTTTTCAAGCATATTTTTGTTTACAGCAGACTACCCTCTTCAGTTCTGTCGGATCATATTAGTGCACCCAATTGTGCGGCCTGTTGTGCCTTTAGTCGGTCATCTAGTTAGGCACATAGGAGTGCCTACCAGGGCGCCTATTTGTGTGTGCAAGCTCCCGCCTTTTTTGCACGCATGCACTGTTTTGCGAGCACGCACATGCTCTTGTTTTGTGTCATTGTCTGATCATCCTGAGGGACCTCAGATTGGGCACTTATGTAGGGCACAATGTTGTGAGGTGCCTGTTAGGTGTATTGATCAACTATGGTGCCCACAGGGAAGAAAAACCTAAGTGTCCTTGCCCTATGTGTTGCTTGTCATAATTCGGGTATCTCAACCTTTGAATTTGTGTTTGGAGGCTCAGGCAAGATTATTCCTTCAGATTTCACTAAGCCTGGTTCTTTCCAGCCTCCTAGTACGGGAATGGAAAAAGAGCTGTCTGAAGGGTCCCCTTATTTTGGAGCTCCCTAACTGATTCCTCAACGGGGGAAGGTAGTTCAGAAGGCGCAGGTCAGTTGGCCCCTGGTTTTGGCATGGATCCTTCTGACTTTTCTTGGGTAGAATTTTTTCAAGGATTGCACTCCTTCCTTCAGGTGCAGTTCCCGGCCAATTCTAATAACCCAGGATCACAAACAGTGAAATCCCGCACGCCTGGGGCTTGTGGGTAAGTGCTGGGGTATGCCTGGATCTGGCCTTCCCGATTGGGTTCCTGATAACACAGATAATGAGACCAATCCTTACTCCCTGGAGGATGGTGAAATTCCTCAAGGATTGGAGCTATATAGAACTATGTTAAGTTTTTCACAGAGGTGAGTTACCAGCTCTGATTTCCTTGTGTAAAGCCTCATGCTTCTTCCCTATTATGGGAGCCATTCAAGAATTAATTGATCGTGAATGGAGCGCCTGTATCCCCCTGTGTCCAGCTGCAAGAGAGTTTTACATTTTCTGAAGATGGTTGTGCTTGTATGTGCTGTTGCCAAGCGGATGACTGTTCCTGTAGAAGAGGGAGCAGCCTTGAAAGGATGCTCACGATAGGAGAATTGAGGCTATCCTTAAGCAGGCCATTGAAGCAATGGCAGTGAATTTGCAGATAGCTTCTTGTTGTTCTCTGGTGGCTCACTCCTTGTTTACTGCTCTCTAAGGAGGCCGATGACATGAATTCCAGGGCAGTGATGGAACCAGCAGCTGCCTTTGTGGCAGATGCAGGCCGTGATTTGGTCCACACTAAGGCCAGAGGAGTGGCTTCAGTAATAGTGGCTAGGCGTCAGCTATGGCTGAGAAATTGGTCAGCTGATACAACCTTGAAATCTAACCGTACGAAGTTGCCCTTTAAAGGCTCACTCTTATTTGGGAGTGAGCTGGAGAAAATGGCCAAGAAATGGGGTGAGTCCCTGGTTCCTCATTTTTCAGAGGATAAGAAACAGGTGCTGCGTTCCTTCAGCACAAGAGGTCATACTAGATGGTTCAGGTGTTTTTGACTCTATAGAGGAGCAACTTATCAGAGAACTCTAGCTTTGGTAGATCTCAGTCCTTTCATCCCAGACAGCCCAGATGGGGCGCAGGCTCAGGTAGTGGAACACCCTGAGCCTCACAATGAAGGTGTGCCGACTCCTTCCCCCCCCCCCCCAAATCGGGATATGGAGATAGGAAGTCGTCTATCTCTTCTTTATCAAAGGTGGGTCGAGATCATAACAGACCAGTGGGTGCTGGAAGTGATAAGAGATGACTATGTGCTGGAGTTTTGCAGTGTTCCTCGGGACTTGTTCATGGTGTCTACCTGCAACTCTCCTCAGAAGAGACAGGCCATGGAGCTTACATTGTCAAGACCTGTGGGCTGTGGTTCCAGTGCCCACATCTCAAGTAATAGGAGCTGATATTCCATTTATTTTGTGGTGTCCTAAAAGGAGGGCTCCTTTCATCCATTCTGGATCTC